>NC_087214.1:78151147-78181147 GCF_015104395.2 Macrobrachium nipponense | reverse complement strand
TTAGATGCACATAATTCAACTAGCTTTATTATTTTGCCAAGCGCCAATGGAAATGATCTGAATAGGGGGATAATTTTCCCTTTTACCCTTAAAAACTGAAGAACGTCCTGTACTGGTACTTAAGTGAACAGGGAATCCACGTCAAGGCTTAAAAGTTTTATGTTGTGAAGCGGTATATGTGCTTCTCTGAATTTGTGACAAAAATCTTCCGAATGTTTAATGTGACTGGGAGAAAAAGTGCCTATAAAAGGGGAAAGGAGGCCAGCTAACCATTAGAAATTTTGTAATTGAAAGCTCCGGCACATGAAACGATGGGTCTGAATGGAAGATTGTCCTTTGTGAGTTTTTTGGGAAGGCATAAAAGTAGGGTAATTTAGGATTAATTACTTTAATTTCTCTAATAGTTCAATACTCTTTTTGTCTTTGCCAATTAATCTTACTTTCCGAAAAAATTCTGTGGGAACGTTTTGGAGGGGATTTTTCGTCAGTTTTTCGTATGTGTTTGTGTCGCTAAGGAGCTGGTTGATTTTGTCAAGGTAGAAGTCTTTGTCCATTATTACGATTTTGCCGTCTTTGTCGGATCTACTTATTATAACATCTAACTTTTTTAGCGAGTGGATGGCTATCATGAATCTGCGGGGAACAGGATATTTCTTATGTAAGTCAGTTAAAGCATTTAGTAACACTCCATTTAAACATATCTCTTCACGGTTGTAGTTTTTGTCAGGTATGAATTTATCAAAAGCCACTATGAAGTGTAAGTTGTTTTTGCGGTCTGGCATAAGGGCGAAGGATAAGCCTAAATTTAAAACTAAATGTTGATTTACAGTAAGGGGGGTGTTTGATAAGTTTAAAACTTTGTCTTGTTGCTCAAGATTATTCCATGCACTATTGTTTATATATATATCTATATATATATATATCTATATATATATATATATATATATATATATATATATATATCTATATATATATATCTATATATCTATATATATATATATAATATATATATATATATTATATATATTGTTACATACTTAATTAGGTTCATCACTGAATATTTAAGAATAAGACACGGATGAGTTCTGTAAGCTTGTAACACAATACTAAGAAAGGATAAATGAAAATTTATTAACGTAATAATTATTATATTAACACAAAAGGTAAGTAAAAATAAACATTCCTCCCTTAGCAGAACAATGCTATAAATAACACCCATAAATAAAGAAAATAAACCTCATTCAAAATATGAAAAATATACAGAAAATACTCAAAAATAAATAGGCAGCTCCTTCGACCCTCCTCCCCGCAAGAGACCAGAGTGAAACTAACTTAAAGCCAGGGAAAAGGTCCGAAGGAGACAAGCAACGCAGAATATAACAAGTGATTCCGTATTCATATGGTAGTTATACAGTTAAATAAACAAGACAATAATTAAATGGTTCAGCAATATGTACAAATTTAACAATATACGTCACACCTCCCCCCAAAAGGCCGAGCCCAACAGAGTGGCTCGGACGAGTGAGGAGTTCAAGGTACTTTGGTTCCGGCTCTTGACAGAGCATCCGCGATAACATTGTCACTTCCTTTAAGGTGGAGAATTTTCAAGGGGAACTTCTGTAGATACAGAGCCCAACGAAGTAGTCTCTGGTTGTGTGACTTCATCTTCTCCAGGAAAGTCAACGGATTGTGATCAGTGTAGGTTACTATCTCAGAAGCTCCCTGGAGATAGCACTCAAACTTCTGCAGCACGAGCACTAAACTCAGCGCCTCCTTTTCAATAGTGCTATAAGACATTTGATGGGACAGGAACTTAGTAGACGTGTAGCACACTGGATGCAGAAAACCATCTCCCGCTGATTTTTGCAGCAACACTCCACCAGCCCCTGTATCACACGCATCTACTTGGAGACAAAAAGGTTTATTAAAATCAGGTGTACATAGGACAGGGTTGCTACAGAGTAAGAATTTGAGTTTATTAAATGCTTCTTGACATTCTTGAGTCCATATGAACTTGACCTTAGAGCTAGTTAGGCTAGTTAAGGGTGATGCTACAGATGCAAAGTTCTTGCAAAACTTCCTATAAAATGTCATACCCAAAAAACGCCGTAGTGATTTTTGAGAAGTGGGGGCAGGATACTCAAGTACAGCATCAATGTTAGCAGTCTTAGGACGAACATGCCCACTACCTACAATATGGCCTAGGTAGGAAATAGTAGCATGGCAAAATTCAGTCTTCTTTAGGTTAATTGTCAAATTAGCTTCCTCAAGTCTTTGGAATAACAATTCTAGTCTACGGATATGTTCCTCAAAAGTTTTGCTAATTATGAGGATGTCATCCAAATAACAAAAGACACCATCAAGAACTCTAATGGTATCATTAATAAGCCTCTGAAACGTGGACGGAGCATTGGTAAGACCAAAAGCCATTACTTAATATTGAAAAAGGCCAAATGGAGTTATGAAGGCTGAAACAACTTTAGCTCTTTCTGTTAGGCCTACCTGATAATACCCTTTTAAAAGATCCACTTTAGTCATGTACCTGGCTTGTCCAACGGAATCTATGATGTCATCTATTCTTGGTAATGGATATGAACCTTTAATAGTTACCATATTCAGCTTGCGGTAATCCGTGCGAAACCTTAAGTTACCATCCTCCTTTGGTACTAGAAGACAAGGTGAAGCCCATGGAGATTTACTTGGAACTGCTAGGCCATGTTTGAGTAAATATTCCACTTCCCTCTTCATCTGTGCTTTTCGATCAGGACTCAGACATATGAAGGTTGACTAATGGGCATCATACCTGGGACAAGTTCAATATCATGCAGAAGCACAGTACTTTTCCTGGGAAAGTCACAAAAAGAAACATTATTAATAAGAGTCTGTAGCCTTTGCGAATGTTCACTAGGTAAATGGGACAACTTCACTTCCAGGTTTTGTAAAACTTCTGAATTGGATTCTGGACTCCAAGAAGGTATGAGGTCGTCAATTGAGTTCGCAGTTGCAGAGGTATTCTCTGATGCAGAATCTATATTAATCATATTAACAACCAAGTCTCTAGAACAAGGTCCATGTTCCCTGCAGTGATATTTTTTTAAAAGATTTAGATGAACTATTTGAGTGGATTTTCTACGGTCAGGAGTCTCAATTACATATGTATTATTGTTGACATTTTTCAGTACCTTATATGGTCCAAAGAACTTTGACTTTAGGGGAGAACTATGAAAGGAAACAGGAAGCCAAAACCAAATCGCCTGGGAGTAATTTTCTAACTTTACTAGATCTATCAAAATTAGTTTTCATTTCAAACTGTCGAGCTTCGAGATTTTCTTTAGCTAATTTCCTAACATCACAAAGAATTTTCTGGAGATTTGACATATATTGTTTAACAGACTGAATTTGACTGGAAGAGGGTGCACTCAACCACTCATCTTTAATTACATTAAGAGGTCCTCTAACCGACCTTCCAAATAAAATTTCAAAAGGGGAAAATCCGAGAGACTCTTGTGGGGCTTCTCTTATGGCAAATAATAGAAAATCCACCCCTTCATCCCATTGTGCATTATTCTCGAGACAGTATTTTTATTAACACACTTTTAAAAGTCTGATGCCAGCGTTCTAAGACACCTTGGGACTCCGGGTGGTAGGCTGAGGATAATATTTGTTTAATTTCCAGTTCCTTCAGAACTTTACTGAATAAGTCACTTGTAAAGTTAGAACCACGGTCACACTAACTCTCTGGGGATTCCATAGGTGGTGAAAACTTTAAGCAAAGCAATAGCTATAGTTTTAGCCAAAATATTACGCAAGGGAATTGCTATGGGATAACGTGTAGTAGGACACAATGGTGAGCAAATATTGGTGACCCTTTTTTGTTTTTGGCAGAGGTCCTACACAATCTATAATTACCCTATGAAAAGGATCATCTGGAACTACAATAGGTTGAAGAGGATATTTGGGTATACTTTGGTTAGGCTTTCCTGAAATCTGACAAATTTGGCAAGTACGGATAAAGTCTGCTATATCCTTTTTCATGTTAGGCCAATAGAAATGGTTAAGAATCTTGTGATAAGTCTTGTGAATCCCTAAGTGTCCACCATTCCCATCATGAGCAACCTCCAAAACAAGTTTTCTTACAGAGGATGGTAAAACGATCTGGTGCTTTTCACCCCAAGTGTCAAGCTTAGATAACTTAGCAGGGCGATAAAATCTCATGAGCACACCAGATTCATAATAAAAACTAGGCGATTTATCAATTTCACTTTTAGAGACTGCCTGACTGTGAAAATTACCTAGGGTATCATCCTGTTTTTGAGCTTTGATAAGCTCACCTTTGCTCATAATATTTTCCACTGCATTTTCTACTACTTCAGAGCATTCTAGGTCTTTTGATTTCTGTGATCGAGTAATTACACAAGCTACATCATTACTAAAATCATTTCCCTCACTAGGATGATCAGTTACCACCAAATTTGGAACAACTAAATTACCTGCCAGATCATTGCCCAACAAGAAGGATACTCCTTCCACAGGAAAATCGTTATCTACCACACCTACCGACACTCTACCTTTTTTCAAAGGACAATCAATAAAAATGTCTGCAAGGGGGGCACGAGAAGTTAGAGTTAAATCCCTCAAGAGTAAAAAGTCACCATTTAAAGCCTCATTGATATCTGGGATTGCTTTCCTTAAAATCAAACTTTGTGATGCCCCTGTGTCACGTAACATCTTTATCTTATGCTCAGCACCATCGGATATTAAAGATCCAACACCATCTATTTTGAAACCTTCAAACAAATCCACAGCTTCATGTGTTACCACATGCAAAGACAGACTGTTTTTCCTTATGCAGTGGATTACTTTTAAAACTCCTATCCTTAAAATTCCTATTTAACTCCGAAACCTTACAATTTGGTGCTTTAAAGTTTTTGATAGAATGACCTGGTTTCTTACAATATTTGCAAAGCAGTGACTCCCTAGATTCCTCAGTGCTAACACCCAGAGTATTGCCTGGAACTTGTTTTACAATATGATCTAATATCTTGCTAGTTTTATGTACAAGGGAGTAGGTGTCTGCTAAAGAAGCTGCCTTTAACAAGTCCGTTTCTTGTCTGTCACAAAGGTACAGCATTATATGTGAAGGAAGCTTTCTAACAAATTCCTCAAACACTATTAGATTTTCTAACTGTTCTAAGGTAGTTATAACCGAAGCTTTTAACCACTTCCTAAAATCTCTTAATTTTTCTGAAGCAAACTCTAGGTATGTCTGAGTACTAGTTTTAACTTTATTGCGAAAAACTTGCCAATAACCCTCCACAGAAATTGAAAAAGCATCTATGACAGCCTTTTTTATAACTTCATAATCATTTGTCTCTTTGATATGTCGACAAACTTGAGCCGCTTTACCGGAAAGTTTAGGCCTAAGTAACCAAATCCATTGTTCTTTCGGCCAATTCAAATGAGAAGCAGTTTCTTCAAAAGCCCTAAAATAGCCTTCAGGGTCATAATCAGTGAAGTCTGGTACTAATTTCATATTCTTGGATAAGTCAAACTTCTTTTGAGATTCTAGCAAATCAATTTCTTGCCGTTTATCGAGCCGGGAACCTTTCTGCTTTCAATTGCAATTCAATAGTCTCCCTTTCTACTTTTACAGCTAATTCAGCCTGAAATTCAAGTCTCTCTTTCTCTCTTTCTGCTTCTAATCTAATCCTTTCTTTTTCAATTTCAAACTCTAGTTTTATTCTTTCCAAGTTTTTCTCTTCCTTCTCGCGCTCTACCACAATTCGCTCAAACTCGAGTCTTTGTTCGTTAGTCAAAGTATCCTTGTCTTCAACTATCCAGAGTCTAGCTTCAGTTCCTACTTCTTTAGCCTTTAAGTAATGTTCAAGAATTAAATTTCGAATTTCAGACTTTTTCATGCTACTTCTAACTGGTAGTAGCAAACGTAAACCTAACTCCAAAAGATCCTTCTTCTTTGTATATTGAATTGTGGAGAGTTCAGCAGAAGGATTACCAGCAAATTTATCCACATCAAAACTAGCCCATTGTGAAAACCTGAAACAATTGAAAAACTTCCTCACGTAAACTATCTGAATTCCTGTTTCACAAATGAACGCAAGGTAACTCACAATTACGTCTATAAGCAATTTGTTCACTTCATAAAAGTTCAGAGTATTTCAAATGAATGAAAAAAAATAACAATACGGTTTTAAAAGGCTAAGTGTACGGGGAAATTTCCCGATTCTAGTCACAGAGTGGAGAAGGAATAACCTTGCCTGATCCAAACAATAGTTATTACTCTAAGCGACTAAAATAGCAAGGTTAAGCATTTCGTGCGTCAGGCAAAGAGAAAAAGGTTTATACTGTACCCCACATGCAATACAATAAAAACTACACGAATTCTCAGCTGTGATAATTGAAGTTTATAACAGATTAAAAAGCTAACGAGTTTTGCTCTCGGGGCGAGTCTCGGTGGGGAGAGGAGAAACAAGCGAACAATACTGGGAATAAACGAGTCAACAGGCACTGCACTATAACATAAACCGACACTATATTTCTCGAAAACAACAGGTATTCAGATGGCTCACAATGTACAATATTCTGAATGAGAACAAACAACAACTGATAAATTGCTCATTAATAGGAAGAATGTATCCCGGTCAGCAGGCCCCAAATTATGTTACATACTGAATTAGGTTCATCACTGAATATTTAAGAATAAGACACGGATGGGATCTGTAAGCTTGTAACACAATACTAAGAAAGGATAAATGAAAATTTATTAACGAAATAATTTTTATATTAACACAAAAGGTAAGTAAAAATAAACATTCCTCACTTAGCAGAACAATGCTATAAATAACACACATAAATAAAGAAAATAAACCTCATTCAAAATATTATGAAAAATATACAGAAAATACTCTAAAATAAATAGGCAGCTCCTTCGACCCTCCTCCCAGCAAGAGACCAGAGTGAGACTAACTTAAAGCCAGGGAAAAGGTCCGAAGGAGACAAACAACGCCAGAAATATAACACGTGATTCCGTATTCATATGGTAGTTATACAGTTAACTAAACAAGACAATAATTAATGGTTCAGCAATATGTACAAAATTTAACAATATACGTCACAATATATATATTATGTATGTGTATGTGAGAATTTGACTATGATCTTACAAAAGAAATGTTTGAAAAAAAAAATGAAAATAAGCATCAATAAGTAATTAACACACACACACACACACACACACACACACACACACACACACACACACATATATATATATATATATATATAATATATATATATATATATATATATATATATATATATATATATGACATTATAGTAATGCTTAGTATGGCAAACAAGGAAAAATATAAGACGTGCTTTGCTGAGGTATGAGGATGTAAGCGTGAAGTATAGGTAGCAGGGAAGGTGGATAGGAATATTTTGAATAAAGAAGTAAGACACGTTTGTTCAAGATATTTCCAGGTCTAGTTGACAGAGAATATGTAAGTCTGCCTCTGAGTTCGTGTATTTGTGTACGCCAGAAGAATATATACAATAAAATCCGAATGGATCTTTGCTTATTTGTCCGTCATGGATACAATTTAATTTTTGTGTCACACTCGCCTCTACACTAAATCAGCACCCTGACATATACTTTGCTTCCATCACAAAATATCTCAACAGCCTTTAACAAATAATTTTCAATGCCAAAATTCTTAGCTCCCCAAAAACTGTATTTCTATTGCTCTCATGTTTCTTCTGGGTCAATACAGGTTTTCATTGTTTTCAAACAATTATTTCAATACGAGCACCCACGTCGTGGTCTTCCTACACTGCCCTTCACCTATTTCTCGTACTATCATGTCTTACTTCTTCATTCAAAAATATCCCTATCACCTTCCCTGATATAATAAGCAACGTGATACCCAACTATTGCAAATATTACAAAACGGCGACCTTTTGCTAGAATCGTGTGAAAATTAATTTTTCCTTTTCCAGTCGTAGCGATCGTTAAACTGGTATCACGAAGAGAAACGAATCTGAATTCCTTTTAATATTTGTGAGCAAGCGCAAAACAAGGTTTCCCAAATCTCCACAACAGGTAAAGGAAAAATTTTATTTTCTCGTTATTTGTGTATTTCTAGGTATTCTAGTTAGGGGTGAATAAACTCTGACTACCATTAAGAATAGTGATAGGAAGATATTAGAACCAGTGGATGCCGATAGCTTAGAGAGAGAGAAATTTAACCGTTATTGCATGAAGTATATCAGGCATTTAGGGAATGCAATAAATACAATATGAAATCATGTGCCATATTTCGTGAATTGCAAGTGTAAATCGTCGAATCTCGTGATGTAAAGAGATTTCGTAGATAAGCTTTTAACAAGAATTGGCGCGCTGTTCATTGTTGCCTGAGCGCTCTCTCTCTCTCTCTCTCTCTCTCTCTCTCTCTCTCTCTCTCTCTCTCTCTCCGCTCTCTCTCTCTCTCTCTCTCTCGCAGGTCTAGATAGGATAAGGAAAATTGAAAATCCTTGTACATGAAGAGTGTCCCTGGAGAAATCCCTGGCCACGTGTCTAAATGAGTCCTATCGCATTGCCCCATTTATGAACAAAGAAAGAAAAGAGTAAATAAGTTAAACGAAAAATAAAAACAAAACGTTAGCATAAATTCATTTAACGTGAGAATAAGCAACAAAGAAATGAACAGTCAGCTTTCATTCTGTGTAGAGATAAATAATAAGGGCTGGTACCTATTGCTTTCCACAAAGGGCAGCTACTTAAGAGCACGTGTTGATTTTCAGCCTCTCCCTAAATTCCCCTAACGCGGCCTTGGACTAATGCCAGGTGCAAATCCAAACTCCTCTCAGTTCCCTCCCCTTCCGTCTTGCCGGCCCGTGTGAAGGCCAAATTCTCCAGGGATTTAAATTGGCGAGTTAGAATTTGGTAGGTCTTAGCTTCGCTAGGGAAAATAAAGTTGCAAAAAAGGGTATGATAAAGGGAGTTCTGTGGAATCGGTAACCAAGTTGCGGTGAGAGAACTTTTATTCTGGTTCTTCCTCTTCCAAAGCTTTAGTGTCTAGCGTAAAATACCAATTCTGAGCATTGCTGCGTTGAAAGGGTAAGACAGACCAAAGATTTGCGTTGGTAAAAAAGAATTTTTTTTTATTCCCCTACGTTTTCGTCCTCGAGACGATACAAAAAATACCATGTATCAATTTTTATTTTATCAACTGCATTTTCCACGGTTTTCACGTTGAGTTTTCTGTGAATACATTGCAAAATTCATTTTTATGTTATTTACAACCCAATTGAACTGGCATTTAGAAATCTCATTACAACCCACCTCACGGTGAGGTTTCCATGTTTATGAAATTCATTGCTTAATCCACTATCGGCGTTGAGTCTTCTGCCACACTATATGCCGATCAACTGTAAATTACAGAGATTTTTATGGCGATTTTCGTTGGCATGAGTTTTCCACCGCACTATGCACTAGTAGTAACTGTTATTTACAGGGATTTTATGGCCATCTTGTTAAGTAGCAGCGTGGAGTTTTCCGTCCATACGTAGTATTAATCTACATGACCGTTAGAGCTTAGTTGCGCTGTTATTTACCAAGATCTAACTTGATTTATGACCACATTTTGCGTTTCCATGTCACCTGCATGAGTTCAAAGTATATATGGTCTGCTCAACTTGGCAGTGGGGGCGGAGCTAGTACAGTGACGTCACAAGAGTAACACTTCCCCGCTGTTCTCCATTGAATTACTTAAAGAAGCTTTAGTTTTTATACATTTAATCCATATCACATGGTGTTTTTCATAAAATCTTGATAAAATCTGTAAAGAGGTCACATGCTTGATGTTTTTTAAAACCCATTCAAAGTATATAGGGTCTGCTCAACTCGCCAGTGGGGGTGGAGCTAATACTGTGACATTACAAGAGTAACACTTCCGGTGCTTCTCCATTGAATTACTTAAAGAACACTTAGTTTTTATACATTTAATCCATATCGCATGGTGTTTTTCATAAAATCATGATAAAATCTGTAGAGAGGTCACATGTTTGATTTTTTTTAATACCCATTCTCTCATTTAGTCACCAAGCCTTGTTTTGTTGCACATAGCATATACCAGTTTGAACACACTAGCTACTCCAGCTTTCTTCGTATGTTTATTTTTACTTATATTTACTTACCATATACTGGTTTGCTGTATTCTCTTCAAGTCCATTTTATAACATGACAAACTCTCTGTCTCTCTCTCTGTCTCTCTCTCTCTCTCTGTCTCTTTCAGGTAGTAATATTATCAAGATTTTGAATACTTCTTAAGAAGTGTATTTAGTTCTGTCGCTGTATTCATACCTCACTTTGAAAAGCAACTTTTTTTATGCTAAAGATTAGAATGATAGATTAATTATATTTTCCAAATCTTATTATGAATACCTTTTGTTATACAATAAATACAAAGAAAATATGGATACAGGCAGTGTAAAGAATGGCAGTTGCATTTGCACGACTTGACCACAAAAAAGAAAACAATATCAAAAGCATAAGAATTACATCATATACGATATAAGGTATCAAAGGAATAAATGATGAAGAAAATGATACAAGGAACACATTTCCAGCAAACTCCTCTTTAGCACTTCATATCACATAAATATACTTCCGAACACATAAGTTTACATATAACACAAACTGTATAGATAAAGGTATTAATTAAGCATGCGTCAAACGATTATAATGTTTTCGGAAAATGTATTCGTCAGTCTGGCTGGATGTATCTGATGACGTTTCACAAGGGGCGGGGCTAGATTTCAGATCTCCCACGAACTCTTAATTTTTTTATAATTTTTGCGTGCATAGATAATTTTTTCTGTGCGCGATTATGGTTAGAAAATCATTGTAATTGTAATGCGTCATATACCAATTGAAAGGGCATTCTTTGTACTTTTACATGGCATATGGCAAAATGTAAGAAGATGAAAAATTATGTAAGAAAAATGTGGTAAATATTTACATAAAATTTAAACATTTTGGTCCGTCTTTGACCTAGAATTCCTCGAAATTTTATGAGAACACCTATCAATTTTACTTATGCATTATATAGTAAATTTTATCAGCTTTCTAATCCATTTTTCAGTTTCTTTCTATCATCACCCCTTAGTCAGATGCGCTACGAAACGTGAATGTATGTAAGTTGACGGATGAAGTAATTGCACATTTTTTTGTGCGTAGATAATTTTTTCTGTGCGCGCTTGTGGGTTTGAAAATAATCGTAATTGTAATGTGCCATATATCATTTGAAAGAGCATTCTTTGTACTTTATCTTAGTATATGGCAACATGCAATAAGAGGAAAATTTATATAAAACACGCCATCGCAAAAATAGTTATATGAAAATGTTATCGTAAATATAGTTTCATAAAGATATGGTCCTTTAGTAACTGATGACGTTTCACAAGGGGCGGAGATAGGTTTTAGTACCGCCTCGTGAGCAGACCCTATATACTTTGACTCTGTACTAGACTATCAGTTCCCACGCCCGTTGCCTGAAACATTTACAATTTGTTTTACTATTACCTCCACGTTGCCGCGTGAGTTTTCCGCACTGGAGTGGATTTCATTCAGTCTATTGAGACTACCATTCCTATGCTAATTGAGTGAGGCATTTACAATTTTGTTTTACTATCATTTCCCATGTCACCTGTGTGAGAATTCTGCATTATGTGGAGGACACTTTCAGCCTTCTGGCTGTCTTTTCGTCTGCTTCTGCAGATATTTCCCTGGTATAGTGGTGAGTATTCCTCATACCCTTGGCGACATTTGCAGTTTTTGTGACAGCCTTCCATCCTATTATTCTCAGGCTAGACTAATAGCGTTTCACCGCTGAGAAGATGATCAGTAACATAGCACTGGAGGAGATCAGGGCCTTCACTGAAGCTGGAAGAGCCATGGGGCTGGAGGGATCAAAACTGATAAATTGGGTCAATGATAAAATGAAAGAAGCAGCAGAGAGAGCATGCCAGGCAGCCGAAAGGGAGAAGGAGAGAGAAGCACAAGAGAAAAGAGAAGCAACTGAGAGAGAAGCAGCTGAAAGAGCATTCCAAGCAGATGAAAGGGAGAAGAAAGGGAAGCCCAAGAGAGAGAAAAGAAGCTGCAGAGAGAGCACATCAACTGGTTATGGCCACAGCCCCTACCTCCCCTCCTTCACCCTCTCACCTTAGACTTATGACCTGGTTTTCCGCATGTATAACAGGAATAGTCACTTTTACTTGCATTGCTATTACTAGAACTGAAACCTTTACTGTTTTTACTCTACCAGACGAAGGATCATTTCGTTTCTTACTAACACTCAAATTATGAGTTAGACTATATTCATCAGCTAGCCTAGTTGCTCCTGCAAAAGATATTTCTCGCCTATCTTCTATATAAAGCTTAATCTCAAGGGATACGTTATCTTTGAAGTTTTCTAAGAACACCGAGTTCTTCAAACCATCAAAATCCTCAACTTTAGCAAAAGTTAACCAATAAAAAAACAGCCTTTCTTTTACTGTATTCTACATACATAATATTCTCATTCTTTCTCAAACTTCTAAATTTCTTACGGTACACCTTCGGTACTAACTGTACGTGCTAAGAACAGTTTCTTTCACAATATCATAATCATCACATTCCTCCTTAGACATGCAACTATACACAGTAAGCGCCCTACCACTCAAGACTGACTGTAAATATAAAGTCCACGTTTCTTTAGGAGAACCTACTCTTTCCATTAACTTCTCAAAACACATGAAATATTTCGTTACATCTTCCTCATCAAACTTTGGCACTAATTTCAACACTGTACTCATACCTAACCTATCAGCCTTGTTTTCGTTCTCGCCTGTCCGACTGTTACGAGTACTTTCCCTTAACCGAGCAATTTCCAACTCATGCATACGCTCTTTCTCTCTTTCTTCCTGCTGCATTACCAACATTTCTCTCTCTTGCTGCATTTTCATTACTTCTCTCTCTTGCTGCATTTTCATTGCTTCTCTCTCTTTCTCTTGTTGCATTTCTCTCTCAGCAGCTCTTTCCTCTCTCTCAGCTGCTCTTTCCTCTCTCTCAGCCGCTCTTTCATCTCTCTCATACTCTTCTCTCTCTTTCCTTTCGACATACTCACAGAGATCATACACCTCTAGACCTAGAAGCTTACCCGACTCAATAAACTCTTTCATAATCTCACTCATTCTGGTGCTTTCTATATTCTCCCTGTTTCAAACTGTTACAGTGCTGATAGCCTAAGCAAGGTCGCCACAATGTTACGGCCTGTGAGAGGTCCGCTCCAAGTTCGTTATTATTATAAACAAAAAAGAATTCAACACCAACAGTTGAAACTGGGGATAATGAATAGAAAGATGCACAAACACGACAAAGGTTTATTTACAAGCTTACTAACAAAGATAAATGCAGAATGGTATCTCCTATTTACATAAAAAAGGCAAAATCTTACAATGCGTGAACTGGGGAAACAGTGGGGTAATGAAAGTACTTGCCGGACAGTTTTGCAACTCGAAGCAATGGCTTCACAAAAGGAGAACTCTAATTGTAGACGCCTTCTTGCCTCCGTATTGCAGAAAATAATGTCTACTTTTGATACTTGAAGGGCAGAAACTCCCAAAACCTCTAGCAGAACGTTTCTTCTCCGAAGGTTTGCTCAACGTCGAAATAACTTGGTCGTCCACTCCTGACGACGACTTGACCAGAATTTGACCAAACTCTCGAGTGACTTTTCCTCTCTGATGATCTCTGCTGCTGATCTCTCACTGATAATCTGATCTGTGGCTCTTACTGATGATCTCTCTTACTCTGATCTCTCCTACTTCATCAGTCGTATTTATAAGGCATTCTGGGGACTGGGCTACCAGCGAGCGTCACAGACTCCCGAGATGACGGGAACGATTTAGAAGAATCTCGAAGAAATATTGCATTATATTTCGTTGTGTTTCTGACGACACTTCGGCGCGTGTTGTGCTCCACAACACGCCTGACGATTCCAGAACAACCGCGAAAACAGACACCTCCAACACGGGCACGAATGCCTCCTTGCTGCAGAACTTCTCGAAAATGCATTTTCCTCTCCTTTATATTTCTTTTCTATACAGCAATTACCATGAAAAGATTCATCCCAAGTAAGAATGGGGGGTGAGAAGTGGTGAAATATAAAATGTAAAAAAAATGCTGGACAATGCAACTGAAGCAACTATCTTAAGGAAGGAGAGAGAGAGAGAGAGAGAGAGAGAGAGAGAGAGATGGGAGAGAGAGAGAGAGAGTAGAGGGGTCTGGGAAGAGAAAGAGTGAGTTTATCAGTTGTCATTCAGAGTCTTCCCGGGCAGGTTCGGGTTGGTCAGCTAATATATATATATATATATATATATATATATATATATATATATATATATATATATATATATATCTATATATATATATATATATATATATATATATATATATATATATATATAAATTGTGTGTGTTTGTGTGAAATACATTTTGCAAATTTTTTGTATTGTTTTTTTTGACCGTTCCATTTACTGCGTGATCAGCTTATTATTCTTTTTACTCCATAATAAGGATATTGAAATTTTTTGCAGTTGACTATTTTGATTTTTTTACCGTCCTCTGTTTTTCTTCCTTTTTTGTTAAATTGCAATACACTGTTTAGGAAGTTTTCCCAGCATAATAGAGCTAATCTGCTTTTCCAGTTTTTATAAAAGAGCGATTTACTGACTCTTTGCACAGTCGGTTATTCTTATTTTTTTAGCATCGTGTAATGTAGAATTAAAATGTTTATAGATTTCCATAATACACATATTCCTTCCAGTCAGTGATCTAGTATTAACTGCTTCATCTAACATAAAAGAGAAACATGTGACTAAAAGCAAGGGAAGAGACAAACTAAGGCAGGCCAGAGGTGCAAAAAAAAAAAAAAAAAAAAAAAAAAAAAAAAAAAAAAAAAAAAAAGAGGGAAAAAACTTGGAAAACGGTAGGGCACAACCCCGTAGGCGGGTTTTTAGTTTTGTTAGTGATACCTCATGCGGTGTACTGTTGGCAGACTTTTAAGGTTCTTTGCAGCGTGCCTTCGGCCCCTGGCTGCAACTCTTTTCGCTCTTTTTACTGTACCTCCATTCATATTTCTTCCATCTTACTTTCCACCTTCTGCTAACAATAGATTCATAGTGCAACTGCCTTGAGGTTTTCCTCCTATTATACCTTTCATGGCTTTTACTGTCAATATCCCTTTCAGAGCAAAATGACCTCATAGGCCCCTCATAGCCTAAATTACATATTCAATTCAATTCAATTCAATTCAAGTTAGGGGACAAGGAAGAAGAAGAAGAAGAAGAAGAAACACTCTGCTCCAGAATACCCACAATTTTAAAGTTAGACTGAGACTTTTTTCTTGTTTCCCCCTCGGCGTCCGTCTGACCGTGTCGTTGTCATCCGTCACTTCATAGATTACCAGTCTATTGCCTCTTGTGTGGTTGGATACCAAATCTTTGTCTTTCTCCTTCAATTTCATTTACCTGTTGCCTTTAGGCTCTGTTATCCATATTATCATTTACATAATAATATTAGCTCGTGCTGATCATGTTGTTATCATCAGTGAAATATGAATAGGCCAAAAAGTGAAAAAGTGATGACAAAAATAAAGATGACGTAAACAAATTTTTAACCAGATGATAAAAGTAACAATTGTTACATAGTAAGTTGTTAACGGGTAAATGAAGAAATTTATAAATCAAGAAATAAATAAATAACTGATAAAAGTAATATAAACAAATGAAAGATGAAAAAAGGCCCAAGAGCTTCTAACAATGGATCTGCACATAAAAGAAAGAAAGAAAGAAAAAAAGAGCACAAAGTTGCGAACAACAGGTGCACGGTCATTTCCGAAGCAGCTGTGGAACCTGATTGGTGATGAAAACATCTTACCAAAAACGTCCATCATTTACAGCTAAGATTAATTTCCTTTGAATAGTGTTTATGACAGTATTCCAATTTCCTCGATCAACTATCATGTTCCCAGATGAAAGTTGGGTTGAATGTTGGTATATCTTTCCTTTTCAGACAAATGTTTCACGAGACAAAAGCGATCAAGGTTAAGTTGCACTGAATCAGGACGGGCACTTAAGGGATGGAAAAACTGAGAAAGTTCATCAGCTGATTGTACGACAATTTTTCATCATGATTTATTTTATAGTTTTGCTAAAAGCTTCACGCACCTCCCTTTACTTTAATTATAAATGCGTGGAAAAGAAAAAGTGGATGAAATTACAAAAGGGGTAGCGAATCCCGGTGACCGGTAAATTCCACCGCGGGGATATTGGAATATCACCGTGACTCAAGTGTTTACGACTTTTAAACTTAATTGTTCAAACCTAAATAAGCGGCATGAATAGTCAATTTAGTTGTTTATTCCAGATTATATTTTTGACTTTTAAACACTCCTTCAAAAAATTTACTTTGTGCTTCTACTTTTCTTTCCTGTTTATTTAAACTTTGGAACCCCTCAACATGGCAACTTTTATCTCATCAGAGAAGGACAAACGAAAGTTGTGTGATGAGGAGAATTACATTTGTGAAAAAGCATGCAGCTAACAGTAGCAAAAATGGCGTTGTGAACATTTTTCTAAAGGTTGCCGGGCTAGAATACATACAACTGTTGACTGCAGTGAACCAGAAGTTATTCTTTCAACTGGATCCCATAATCACCCAGCAAGCAGTGGACGCGTTGATGCTCGAAAGGCAGTTTCTTCAATGAGGAGCGAGGTACATAATAAGAACCGGCACAGTATCTATCTCGAGAAGTAATAGCTAATGTTGTACAAAAATAGTCTGTGGATTTGAAGACATGAAGACATCATCCCTTCCGAGTTTATCGTTTATTTTGAGACAACATATATTGGGACAGTGAGGGGACGTGGTCTTCGTCGACGAAGAGAAATCCTACAGTTTCCGATTGAACTTTGGAATGTTCGTGACCGCGTTTTAAATGTTAAACCTACCAAGAGCGAATAATGGAGTCGAAGGTTCCCACAATGCTTTGCGATCCTCGATAACATCCACACATCCCAGTTTGTGGAAACTGTGCACTGCACTTAAATTAACTGAGGAAGGGTTAAGCCAAACAAAATCGCACACATTCAACGCGGAGACTCGAAAACAAAAAAGAAGAACCTATCAAATTATTGAATGCACGATTGAAGAACCTTCTGGAAAAGGATGAGAGTCAAAACTGTCTGGAATTTCTCATTGCTCGCAATTTGAAATTAATTTTCTTGAAGTAAATTTTTTCAATTACTGTTTTTAATGCAATTGCCTTTATCCTAATTGTAGAATAAAATGTGAGATAAATGTATTCACTTTTTTCCTAACCTATAAATATTTTCATATCAAGTTCATTTATTTTACTTATTTATTCTGGTGGAATTTTCCGTGGTGAAATATACCGTAGTGGAATTTACCACTAGCTATTCACACACATTAAAAAAAATGGCTTTTCTTCTAATGTTGCGAGCAGTCTGTACCTGAGCATCAGGAAATTTGAATTTTGTTGCCTAATTTGAATGGCATACTGTAACTAAAATTTCATTATTTCAAAAAAGCAAAGCGCAAACGGCACCCCTCCAGATTACGAGCTTTCAGAAAAACTAAGTATCACAGCTGTATCTTTTCCCATTATTGCTCCACAGATATGCTAGGTCCCTCACGCACCCCCTACCACATCCCCTGAACGTCATATGTTCCATATGTTTCATATATTGAATATAATAATAATAATTTGCATTTGATCATTTTCTAGACTGACAAAAACTACTACTACCACTATTACACATATTGGAGTCTGCTTAGGTAGTCTGCTACATAATTATGCAAATACAAAATATTATACGAAAAGTTGATGCTTTCTATGATCCACATCTGATAACAGTGCTAATTTCACACAAGCCTAAGAACCCCTCAATATGATAGCAACAGATCATAGTCAGAGCATGTCGTGATAGAATGAGATGAAGCACATGTAACATGGAGCATACTGTAGGGTCACAGTTGACATCTGAGATCTGTTCCTATGGCAAGGACGTAACCTGATTTTCTCTGTAAGCCAGAATTTAAGCAGACATAATAATGTGAATTAGTCAAAATAAAAAAAAAAATAATAAAATAAGAGAGAAAACAATTCCTAAGCAATTCCTAATCACATACATACAGTACAAGGGTAAAAATATTACCCTTACACTTACTCCTGTGGTTGGCGTACATACTGGGCATTGCAAAGAGGGGAGAGACAGGCTTGACTAGGCTACTGAGTGGAGGAAGGTGCTGGAGATACTGGGGCTGGTGAGTTTGGAGCGGCAGAACCTGCAGAGGGTGCTGGAGATACTGGGACTGGGTCGTCTAGTTCTGCAGAAGGTGCTGGAGATACTGCAGTAGGTGAGCCTAGTTCTGCAGAACCTACAGAAGGTGCTGGAGATACCACTGGCGCAGCTGAGTCTGGAGAGACATGTGAAGTAGAGGGATCTGGATCTCTTGTAGGCCTCTCTACCTTTTTAGAAAAGTGTTCCAGGCAGTGTTGGGGTCCTGAGCCTCAAACCCTACCAATCCCTAATCAATCAGGACAAAACCATCTAACTCCTTGCTTGTAAATCTCTTGGGCTCTGGGGTTGGTACCTCTTCATCTTCGATCAATTGCTTTTGTAGTTGAATGAGGTCCTCAGCATATAATTCTTCTCCATGAGATGCCAGCAGCTCTGTGAAATCATCAACCTCCACCTCATACACAAATTGGGGGACAATTTTTTCCACACATTCAATTCAAGTTCATCGCTTAACTTCGTTGCAAGAATCACAAATGTTTCTTATAGCAGCAAGAATGTTTAAGATTTCCAAAAAATACTTTTAGAGAGAAGTTCTTGTCCTTATCAGTGCCCTGGAAGCCATAACAAATGTCCTTCTGAGGTACTAGGCCTTAAAAGAGGCTATGACACCTCAGTACATAGGATGTTTAAGGGAGGTGGTATTAGATGGAAGGAAAACCACCTTGACATTAGAATGAAAATCATCCAAATGGGCAGGGTAACCAAGGGCATTGTCCAGCACTAGCAACACCTTAAAGGACAACCCCTTTTTATTTAGCACAGCACTCCACTTCTGGCACAAAATAGTTGGTGAACCAGTCCTCAAATATCTGATGTGTCACCCATGCCTTCTTGTTGGATTTCCAGATGACAGGTAATTAACCATTCAAAATACTCTTCAGTGTCATTGGATTCTCTGCCAGATACACCAACAAAGGCTTCAGCTTGAAATCACCAGCAGCATTACCACCAAGAAGCAAAGTCAGTCTCTCTTTGCTAACTTTGTGGCCTGGTGCGGTTTTCTCTTCCTTGGCAATGTATGTATGGGTATGCATCCATTTAGAAAACAAACCTGTCTCTAACTACATTAAACACCTGTTCAGCACAGCAAACCCATCTCTGATTACCTCAGCCACCACACTAAGAAATTCATTTGCTTGCCGGCTCATCACCACTAGAAGCTTCCCCTTGCACCTTAAGGTTATGCAAATTTGCACGGCCTTAAACTGCATGAACCAACCTTTGATAGCCCCAAACGCATTTGAAGAAGGTGTATAGCGAGTGAATGACTGCCATGAGATGGCTTATTTATCTGTTCCATTCCCAAACTAGTTGCACGCAAAGTTTGAATTTACATCTGAATCATGGAACAAGAATTTTAAAATGAATTTATCAAAGATCGTGAGATGTAACTATGAAATGACGAAGGTCGAGTGCGCCATAAACTGAGACCCTACTGTACTTCTAAACTTTCTGACCATATGAGCATCTGACCATATTAACCTGGTATGTATCGATCTATGCATCACCTCCGAGGTACTAGTACTAAACATGACAGAACTTCCATGGGACGCTGTGTTTAGTATTAGCCCGTCGGGGCTCAAAGGATTAGATATACGCATTTCTATGTATTAATAAAAAATATTTTTGATCCCCGAGGGGCTAGTACTAAACACAGAGCTCCAATGAGCTTCCAATATGTTTTGTACCAGCATGGAGGTGACACATATGTGGTTACATACCAAGTTAATACCTGCCTGACCTAACTCCACTTTTGTTTGTTGCAATCAGCACTTGTATAATATTTTGGAGCAGTTGAAGTGTTACTTCATTTCTCTTCATCAGAAAAACAATCTATTGCAAGACAACAAACAATTAAATGCTTGAGTTTAAAGAGAATACTCATGACATCTTTTTAGAATATGAGAAACCAACAACAGTATTCTTCAACCCTTGGTTTAGGTTGTCAGAAATCATTCTCATAGAACTTGAATCACAGCAGAAGTGACTCTGGTTGACCAGAACAAAGACAAGGTACTTCACTCTTAGTGTTGATGGATACATTTCCTCTTATCTATAATAATAAAATCTGAGTGGATCTTGTTTGTCCTCCCCCCAGGTGACATTATGGGAGGCATGACACAGCTAACCATCACCTGCAAACCAGTTTGTCTGCCCTAGGTGAGGGAAGGGTAGGTAAGAGAACAGGGGGTAGGGGAGACTTCTACCCTCCTCCTGCAAACCTGTTTGTCCACCATTAGTGGGAGAAAGGTAGATAGGGGAACGGGAGGGTTGGGGAGACTTCCACCCTCCTCCTGCAAACCTGTTTACCCGCCATGGGTGGGGGCGGGGTAGGTAAAGTATCGGGAGGGTAGGGGAGACAGCAGTGCCGGCACTAACAGGCTCATGATCTGTAAATGTAGACCTTGTATAGGTACGAGATACAAGAATGAATGCGAAGTTAAACTTTGACCCACGCATAAATTATTTAACAGACTGCTAAGAACAAGTCACTTAAAGCAAGCCCATTATAACATAACGCAGTTACATTGTTTAGCAACACTGAATCACAAAAACTAATTCATTATGGTATTGCTGTAAAACAACTAGCGCAAACTTTATATAAGTTTAAGAATGCACACAAAAATTAAGCATTTAATCAGATACTCAAACTAATTAATGCCCGTATACTAATAAGAATGCAAAAGTTATTGTAAGCATATAATAAAGATATTTAACATCTAATTAACGCTCTATACAAAAACGCATTGCAAAACTTAAAAAGATTTTAAGTCAACAACAGGACAGCGACATACCACCAGCCATAAATTTCCATAACAAACTCCTTTTAAACAATTTCAAGGTCTTACCTTACTTCCATATAATCAAAAAAGGGAAGATAAACAAGACTCAATTTGAAACCAACAAACACCTGGGGTCCAAGTCCGACACTTCTCTCATCAATTCCTGGTACAAAATCAAATAGAAAACAGAAAACATTAAATTCATGAACAAATCATCCTACTCACTGCGCCAATTGTCGAGTTATGGTTTTTAGATTTTATAATCCATGAACTCTGGTTCTTTTAAAAATATATATGATTGTTCATTTTTAAGTTTCCTTGTTTAATTTTTAATATAAAGGTATAACATGAAAAATTCTATTAACTTAAAATATATTTACAAACTGAAACATACAAAATTAACAAACTTCATGTATAACACCAGGAACTTCTATAATAATATAAAGGTCTATTGAAGATCTTGCGAGTATAATCAGGATCAGGAAAAGTACTGCACGTGATTACAATCTGACGAAGAATCAGGAGCGTCTTAAGATGAAATAAGATTCAAGGACCAAGAGTCTAGAGTCTAGGATCAAGAATGGAGAAGACTGACCAAGGTCTAAGGAGTTCTGCAAAATAAACATTTACAGCTTTATAACACTATATAATATAATTATGTTCTTGAATGCAGAAAATGCACAAATAGTAAAACCTTGTTATACTCTATAAACTTTAAACACTCACAGGTTAACATATGACATTTCCAATACACAAACAATCTTCATTAGTTATACAGTATACACTTATAAACACTGAATCACTTTAACACACGACATTATATAAGACACTAATACATAGAACAATTTATAAAGGAGTCTTTTCAGTACTTACTGTTACAGGTGGCTAGGTGTCAGGTAGTGATCAGAGAAATGCCGGGGACTCTCCATGTTAAGAAAACAAGATCAAACAAGGACAACCAAATAAAGAAATAACTTCTTTAGTCCATGGAGTGAAAAGATAAACAAGAGATGGCAGCACAGCATTCCTCGACAAACACCCCTACTAAGTTTGAACGACATGCTTAAAAAAAAACTATATGCATCTACTGATCATATCTGAACACACATTATCAGACCCTCTTATGTACTCAATAAAGAAAGAATATGGTTGCAAACTTAATGCCCAACGCATAAGGCGGTCATTCTTATTTTCATACTGCTAAGATACTTAGAGGTGCATGATCTGTTTGAAGAACAAATTCTTTACCATACAAAATTCTTTAAATCTTTCTATTCCCTTCCCCAAACAATTGCAAAAAGTTCTTTCTCAATAGTAGAGTAATTCAAATTCAGATTTATTTAATTTCCTACCTGCATAGCAAACTGGTTTAACATACCATCATGATCCTGCAATATAACAGCACCCAACCATGATACGACGCATCTGTTCGCAAATAAAAAACTTCTTTTCTACATCAGGCAACATCAAGATAGGAGATTTTAAAAGATAAGCTTTAAGATCATTGAAACATTTAAGTTGATTATCAGACCAATTTAATTTATTACTACAGTTTTTCTTCAATAAATCATTAATCGGGGCAGCCAAAATAGAAAAGTTTGGAATAAATCTATTGTAATACCCTAATGTTCCCATAAATGAACGTAAGTCCTTCTTTGTTGTTGGAACAGGCATATTAACAATATCATCTACTCTGGATTTAATAGGCGATAAACAGTTATTTCCTAGTTTATACCCAAGATACTTTATTTCACTGAATGCGAAGAAACATTTATCAGGACCAGCTGTTAGGCCATGGTCACGAAGTCTTGAAAGAACTAACTTAATATGATTAAGATGATCTTTCCAGGATTTACTGAAAATAACAATGTTATCAAAATAACAAGATACATTTGATAACCCTGACAATACTTGTCTCATCAATCTTACGAATGTTGCACACGCGGTTTTAAGACCAAATGGCATAACTTTAAATTCCATTAACCCATACTTAGTAGAAAAAGCTGTATATTTCATAGCTCTAGGATCTAATGGAACCTGCCAGTACCCCTTACAACAGGTCTAATTCAGTAAAATATTTAGCGCCATCATTTTATGTAAATCGTCATTTATACTAGCATCGGTTCTGCATCAAATTCTGAATATTTATTAAGAGTTCTAAAATCAACACATAAACGTATACTTCCATTAGGTTTTCGTACAATAACAAACAGGTGAACAATAATCAGAAGTTGAAGGTTGAATAACATCCATATCAATCATTCTATCTACCTCCTTATTAAATTCATCGAGCAAACTTAAAGGAATTGGGTAGTTCTAGCTCTGATTGGTTCATCACTTTGTAATTTTACATTATGAGAAATAGTCTTAGTACGACCAGGAGTATCACTCATGACGTCTGTAAATGACTTCAATAAACATTTAAGATCATTAATTTTATCAGGTGACAAAGATTCACAAAAGTTATAATTACCAGAGTTTTCATCTTTTGATGGCAATTCACAACAATTATCGTCAGTAACGGCAATAACAGGCTGTACTTCAGCTTGAAGAGCTGAAAACAAATTTGAAAGATGAAAAATTTACAATGATCATTTACTTCTTGTTGAATTACACTAATCTTAGTTCTTCTATGATAAGTTTTAAGCATATTTGCATGATATAACTTAATCTATTTCCTCTTTGACATAGTAATCAACACCATTAGAATGAACATCAGTGAGTACATATGGACCTTTCCATTGCAATAAGGAATTTATTTGAAACTATTGGAAGTATAACCAAAACTTCATCATTAACCTTGAATTTCCGAGAGGAGGTTTTCTTATCAAAATACTCTTTATATTTCTTGGCACTAACCTTGGCATTATTTACTGCAACTTCAGCCATGCTCTGCAATTTATCTCTAAGGTTAATTATGTACTGATAACTAGTAGTTAATACTCCATCAATACTGTTATTAGATACCAATTCATGCAAAAATAGATAATGGACCTCTTACATTTCGACCGTACAGCAATTCAAAAGGACTGAACTTTAAACTATCATTTGGAATTTCACGATATGCAAATAATGCAACATTAATATATTTATCCCATTCATTCGGATTATCAATACAAATTTTCTTTAGCATATTTTTCAAAGTTCCATTCATACGTTCAACCATTCCGTTACAAGATGCATGATAAGGACTTGTGTAAATGGCTTTGATACAATAATAGTTTATTAAATTTCAGACATAAGATCAGACTTGAATTGAGTGCCACGATCACTAAGGATTTCTTTGGGTATACCAACTCTACAAAATATCTCCATTAATGCCTCAGCTACAGAAACTGTATCAATATTGCGTAAAGCAACTGCTTCGGGATATCGAGTAGCCATATCTATCACCGTAAGAATATACATATGACCTTTCTTAGTGGAAGGAGTGATAGGACCAATTAGATCAATAGCAATACGTGAAAAAGGTTCATTCACAATGGGCATTGGCACTAAAGGTACTTTCTTTGGTTTACTGCTGAACTTTTGACACGAATGACAAGATTTACAGAATCTATGTATATCTAAGCTGCCCTCGGCCAATAGAATTTCTGCATGATCTTATCTATAGTCTTACGAGATGAAAAGTGTCCGCCAATAAAGATTCATGTGCTAACTTCATGATTATATTACGGTACTGAACTGGCACAACTAACTGTAATTTTCCCACATCTTCAGGTTTACTACTTTCAATGCACTTACGATATATTAATCCTCCAATATTTACGTACTTTACTGTCCGACATTTTAAGGTTACACTTTCTTCGTTATCAAGCAACTTACGAATACTAGCAAGTGAAGGACATTCATTTTGATACTTCCTAAATTCATCAGAATTAAGACCATATTCCTTATCCAAAGATTCAAGATCACTAGACATAGGACGTTCATTTACTTTACTCTTAGCTTTTGCTCTCGTTACAACATTAACGTTAACGTTACAATCAGAAGCAAACTCATCACCGTGAATTAAACTTAAACCTGCATCAACATTATGTTTAAGTCCAGGTATAAGACCAATAATGACATCTGCGCAACGTATGGGGGCAACAATAGCTTTAACTTCACCAGAAAAGAATTTAGACTCAACAATTGTATGCACTGTATTTAGGTACAAAGGTCTACCAAGATAGTCATAAACTTTCACTTTCCTGACCACGAGGGTAATTTAAAGGTACTAATGTATCTCTAACAACCACGGTATTGCACCCAGTATCAAAAACTATCTCAACTGACTGATCAAAAATCTTTCCATCGGTATCAGTTACACAATTATGCAATTTTTCTTCACGGCCAAGTACTACACCTATTTTAGGCACTACTTTATCAGATTTCTTATTTAATTTGTACACAGAGCAATTAGGACGAATATGACCAACTTCACCACAATGATGACATTTAACATTAGAATCAGATGTAGTTACCGAATTCGAAACTTTAGGAGAAATTGAATTTTTATCAGCAAGAGGTTTAGCATGAGGTTTAGAGTGAATTTTATCATTACTCTTACGGCATTTCTTCATACCATGAGCAACTAGATATCTATCTGCACTCTCAGCAAGTTGACACGAATTCTGAAATGACTGTTCTAGCAAAAATGAACGAAGATCATGAGAACAACTAGATAACATTTGATCAAAAATCATAAAATCTCTAACAGATTCATAATTTTTCTCTACATTTGCTAGTTCCAACCACTTATCAAAATATTGTCCCAATTTACAATTGAACTGTAAAAAACTTTCGTCAGTATCAATAATAGAATCTCTAAACTTCCTTCGATATACATTAGAATTAATGTGAAAAGCTTTAAGCAGAGCTTTCTTAAGTGCAACAAAATTATTGACAATATCGCTGGACAAGCTACAATAAACTTTCAAAGCTCTACCACGCAATAGAGTTCCCAATAACATTGAATAATTTTCTTCTTTCCATTTGTAAAATTTCGCTAATCTCTCAAGCGATCTAGTACAATCTATTTCGTCTACGGTCTCGTCAAACGGTGGAATTTTAGGCAAAGAAGACCTTAAGGGATCAACAATGGGATTATGATCTGGAGTGTAATCAGGACTAGATTTCAATTTAAGTACCTCTAATTCATGTTTTCTTTCTCTCTCTCTCTCCTCGTCTACTCTCTCTCGCTCTCTCTCTAGTTTATCTAACTCACGCTTTGCGACTCTTTCTTCTCTTTCTTCGTCTGCTTTCTTTCGGACCTCGTCATATTCTATCTGAAGCTTTAACTGTTTCTGTACAAATTCATCAATTTGAGTGAGTACCAGTAAGGCCTTGTTTAATTGCACTGTCAATTAACGGTTTAACATCCATAATGAAAATTAAAAATCAGTACACGATAACTAAACGTACAAAATACTTCCAAGTAACATTCCCTTGAAAACAAGTGAACGACAACTAGAAAATTACACCCTACGTGAGTAATCAAACATCGCAAAATGTAAACACTACCTAATGAATGCGAAGTTAAACTTTGACCCACGCATAAATTATTTAACAGACTGCTAAGAACAAGTCACTTAAAGCAAGCCCATTATAACAATAACGCAGTTACATTGTTAGCAAACACTGAATCACAAAACTAATTCATAATGTATTGCTGTAAACAACTAGCGCAAACTTTATATAAGTTTAAGAATGCACACAAAAATTAAGCATTTAATCAGATACTCAAACTAATTAATGCCCGTATACTAATAAGAATGCAAAAGTTATTGTAAGCATATAATAAAGATATTTAACATCTAATTAACGCTCTATACAAAAACGCATTGCAAAACTTAAAAAGATTTTAAGTCAACAACAGGACAGCGACATACCACCAGCCATAAATTTCCATAACAAACTCCTTTTAAACAATTTCAAGGTCTTACCTTACTTCCATATAATCAAAAAAGGGAAGATAAACAAGACTCAATTTGAAACCAACAAACACCTGGGGTCCAAGTCCGACACTTCTCTCATCAATTCCTGGTACAAAATCAAATAGAAAACAGAAAACATTAAATTCATGAACAAATCATCCTACTCACTGCGCCAATTGTCGAGTTATGGTTTTTAGATTTTATAATCCATGAACTCTGGTTCTTTTAAAATATATATGATTGTTCATTATTAAGTTTCCTTGTTTTAATTTTTTAATATAAAGGTATAACATGAAAAATTCTATTAACTTAAAATATATTTACAAACTGAAACATACAAAATTAACAAACTTCATGTATAACACCAGGAACTTCTATAATAATATAAAGGTCTATTGAAGATCTTGCGAGTATAATCAGGATCAGGAAAAGTACTGCACGTGATTACAATCTCGACGAAGAATCAGGAGCGTCTTAAGATGTTGCTTCGAGGTAACACCACATCATCATCCTTTCATCATGTCTGGTCGCGGCAAAGGAGGCAA
Organism: Macrobrachium nipponense; assembly: GCF_015104395.2. Classification (NCBI taxonomy): domain Eukaryota; kingdom Metazoa; phylum Arthropoda; class Malacostraca; order Decapoda; family Palaemonidae; genus Macrobrachium; species Macrobrachium nipponense. The sequence continues at coordinate 78,153,457 of NC_087214.1, read as the reverse complement.
AGTCAAGGGAAAGTCAAAGTCCCGCAGCAGCAGAGCTGGCCTTCAGTTTCCCGTGGGACGTATCCACCGTCTGTTGCGCAAGGGCAACTATGCTGAACGCGTAGGAGCCGGAGCTCCAGTCTACCTGGCTGCAGTCATGGAGTACTTGGCTGCTGAGGTCCTCGAGTTGGCCGGCAATGCTGCCCGTGATAACAAGAAGACCAGGATCATCCCCCGTCACTTACAACTGGCCATTCGCAACGACGAAGAAACTCAACAAGTTGCTGTCTGGCGTGACCATTGCCCAGGGAGGTGTCCTGCCTAATATCCAGGCAGTTCTCTTGCCCAAGAAGACCGAGAAGAAGTAAATCTTTGCTCTTGCAAAGGTCTGCTGCTTTAGCTGCCCTTGGTTACCCTGCCCATTTGGATGATTTTCATTCTAATGTCAAGGTGGTTTTCCTTCATCTAATACCACCTCCCTTAAACATCCTATGTACTGAGGTGTCATAGCCTCTTTTAAGGCCTAGTACCATCAAAGGACAATTTGTTATGGCTTCCAGGGAACTGATAAGGACAAGAACTTGTCTCTAAAAGTATTTTTTTGGGAATCTTAAACATTCTTGCTGCTATAAGAAACATTTGTGATTCTTGCAACGAAGTTAAGCAGATGAACTTGAATGGTGTGTGGAAAAAATTGTCCCCTAATTTGTGTATGAGGTGGAGGTTGATGATTTCACAGAGCTGCTGGCATCTCATGGAGAAGAATTATATGCTGAGGACCTCATTCAACTACAAAAGCAATTGATCGAAGATGAAGAGGTACCAACCCCAGAGCCCAAGAGATTTACAAGCAAGGAGTTAGATGGTTTTGTCCTGATTGATTAGGGATTGGTAGGGTTTGAGGCTCAGGACCCCAACACTGCCTGGAACATTTTCTAAAAATGTAGTAGAGGCCTACAAAGAGATCCAGTACCCTCTACTTCACATGCCTCTCCAGACTCAGCTGCGCCAGTGGTATCTCCAGCACCTTCTGCAGAACTAGACGACCCTGTCCCAGTATCTCCAGCACCTTCTGGAGTTCTGCCTCTCCAAACTCACCAGCCCCAGTATCTCCAGCACCTTCCTCCACTCAGTAGCCTAGTCAAGCCTGTCTCTCCCCTCTTTGCAATGCCCAGTATGTACGCCAACCACAGGAGTAAGTGTAAGGGTAATATTTTTACCCTTGTACTGTATGTATGTGATTAGGAATTGCTTAGGAATTGTTTTCTCTCTTATTTTATTATTTATTTTTTTTTATTTTGACTAATTCACATTATTATGTCTGCTTAAATTCTGGCTTACAGAGAAAATCAGGTTACGTCCTTGCCATAGGAACAGATCTCAGATGTCAACTGTGACCCTACAGTATGCTCCATGTTACATGTGCTTCATCTCATTCTATCACGACATGCTCTGACTATGATCTGTTGCTATCATATTGAGGGGTTCTTAGGCTTGTGTGAAATTAGCACTGTTATCAGATGTGGATCATAGAAAGCATCAACTTTTCGTATAATATTTTGTATTTGCATAATTATGTAGCAGACTACCTAAGCAGACTCCAATATGTGTAATAGTGGTAGTAGTAGTTTTTGTCAGTCTAGAAAATGATCAAATGCAAATTATTATTATTATATTCAATATATGAAACATATGGAACAAATGACGTTCAGGGGATGTGGTAGGGGGTGCGTGAGGGACCTAGCATATCTGTGGAGCAATAATGGGAAAAGATACAGCTGTGATACTTAGTTTTTCTGAAAGCTCGTAATCTGGAGGGGTGCCGTTTGGGCTTTGCTTTTTTGAAATAATGAAATTTTAGTTACAGTATGCCATTCAAATTAGGCAAAAAAATTCAAATTTCCTGATGCTCAGGTACAGACCGCTCGCAACATTAGAAGAAAACCCATTTTTTTTAATGTGTGTGAATAGCTAGTGGTAAATTCCACTACGGTATATTTCACCACGGAAAATTCCACCAGAATAAATAAGTAAAATAAATGAACTTGATATGAAAATAATTATAGGTTAGGAAAAAGAAAAAAAGTGAATACATTTATCTCACATTTTATTCTACATTAAAAACAGTAATTGAAAAAATTTACTTCAAGAAAATTAATTTCAAATTGCGAGCAATGAGAAATTCCAGACAGTTTTGACTCTCATCCTTTTCAAGAAGGTTTTTCAATCGTGCATCAATAATTTGATAGGTCTTCTTTTTTGTTTTCGAGTCTCCACGTTGAATGTGTGCGATTTTTGTTTGGCTTAACCCTTCCTCAGTTAATTGAAGTG
>NC_087214.1:78146658-78150647 GCF_015104395.2 Macrobrachium nipponense | reverse complement strand
TAAAACACACAAACACACACACACTCACGACTTATGCACACACACACACACACACACACACACATATATATATATATATATATATATATATATATATATATATATATATATATATATATATATATATATATATATATATATATATATATATATATACATACATACATTGAGAAATCAGTTATAAAATATTTAGAATGTAACTTTACTCAAAATAATAAAATAAAAACAAGTTCTTTACAACTTTTTAGCAATATTGTTTTTTTTTTTCAAATGTTTTGAATAATCATAAAATAATGCTTACCATGGATGGATATTTTCTTAACGCTTGTTTGTTTGTTTGTATGATGTTTTACGTTGCATGGAACCAGTGGTTATTCAGCAACGGGACCAAACGGCTTTACGTGACTTCCGAACCACGTCGAGAGTGAACTTCTATCACCAGAAATACACATCTCTCACTCCTCAACGGAATGGCCGAGAATCGAACCCGCGACCACCGAGACGGAACACTAATACCATACCAACTACGCCGCTGAGGCGCTCTCATCTTAACGCTTGTGATCACAACAGAGATTCGAAAGAAACAGAGAAAAAACGAGGCAAGATTTGTAATGCTTCATCCCAGCGTCCTCATTTGAGGACACAATTTTCAAAGTCAATTATGAACAACTTCATTTGCTTTATAATTCACACTTTTTACTTAGAATGATGGGGTAATAGATTAATTTACTATACTTTGTGAAATTCATTTTAAATTAGTTATAACTTGGGAAAAAATACTTGAAATTATGATAGGATGAGAGCACATTTTTGTACAACTTTGGTTGTCCATAAATGTCTTGGAAAGTTCTTAATGCTAATAAAGAAAATGTCACGGGGTGTAATATGATATAATTAATGCATGCATTTATTCAAATATGATAAATTGATATGAGAAAAGGAGTAAAAAAAATCTATGGTCTTGGACTACTCCAGAAATGTCGGAAATTGGAAAAAATATGTATGAAAAAAGAAAAAATAAGTCTGGACCTTGAGTTCCTGCAATACTGTTCAATTATACTGAAAATAAAGGAGAAATAAAACCGTGTGAAAGTACAACAATACACAATTTATGATAGAATCAAGATTTGTCACCGGTAAGGATTATCTCAAAGTAGAAAACTAGGAGGATCTTCAAAGGGTCAAATAGGTATCATTTTGATTCTTACTTTGTGACAATTCCAGCGACAATTAATTAGGTTTTACGTTTCAGGCTATCCGTCGGTGGTGTTTTCGCATGGTAACACTGCATCTGGGGCTTTAAATAGTTACGCTGTGTAAGTTTTAGGTAAATAAAAGGATATCTGGGTGTACATTTGCAACTGAAAAGTGTTTTGATAATTTACTGCATGTGAATTACACCGTTAATATTCGAAATAAGATAATATTTAAAGCCCGGGACGCAGTGTTACCATGCGCAAACACCACAGGCGGATGGGCAAGTGGAAAAAAACAGAGTATAGTGTGAAGCGCAACAAAATGTTACAACTTCGGGAAAGCAGCAGAGCAGCTGTGAGATTATTATGCCTAATTTAGCACTGGGGCTGATTGCGGGGGTTAATGTGGTGCGCCTGTTGGTTCATCTTTATGAGAGAGAGAGAGAGAGAGAGAGAGAGAGAGAGAGAGAGAGAGATTGAACGCTACCGGAGATGTTTCTGAATTGTAAAGGAAATCGGAGAAAGGAACGAGTAAAGGCAGTTAAGCACGTGAAAATGCAGCAAGCAATTGGTGGATTGACAAGGTATGAAGTTGGACTGAAAGCTCAACAACAAGTGCCGATGTCAGACGCAATATGTTAGATGCTACTTGATGATACAAGTACTAGTAAAACTTAATTTTCCTAATATTTCATACATCCTGAAGCTGTTTCGAAATCCTTTGTTATATGTACAAACTGACGCATTTTCATAGCTTACTCACTAACAAATCTGGAACTGAAGAGACAGTGTGCTTGAGAAACAAAACTGAGAAAGTACTGCTGTACCTTACAGTGAGTTTGCAGGCTTATTATAAATAAGCTGTTAGTATATACGGGAGCTATATGAAAATAACTAAAATATCAAGAATCACATTTAAATTCACCAGTCACCAAATTTCCATACACTAGTAAAACAGCATTCCTTTTATTTCTACTCCATTTTGCTAACAATCTATTATACATCAAAGATCATATACTATTATTTATTCCTATACACCTGTTACGAGTGAATAGGATATTCAGATAGGTGTTCATTTATTCTTTCTAAATTCCAATTAAAATCTGGCCTAATTCTTCATAAAAATAAAAGGTATGCATGCATGTTTCTAAATGTAATCTCTGTCACATCAAGCCTTGTTCATTGATGAGTATATCTAATATATTTTCAAAAGCATGAACATCATAAAATTCCTTAAACACGATATCTTAATCTTGTATGTATCGATTACACAACCATTGAAAATGTTACGTATCACCTAAATTTCGACCATTAACTCTTGTTTAATTTGTGGAAAGTTCAAATTTTTATTTAGAAAAGAGAGCAAATCTGAAAAGACCTAAAGGCATGGTTTGGAAATGTTGGAAAAGAAAAGCAAGTAAAAAAGATAGATCTGAATGTTTGAAGGTGGTCTGGTCGCTTGAAGAGGACGGTAACTTATAATGTGAGCGAAAATGTTTAAATTCTGGAGGTTTAGAAGGAAATAGAAAAAGATCACTGGAAACATTAAGGCTTTATGTAACAAACGAAGAAATGAATAAGGGCTTGAGTGTTAATGGAGCATTATGGTACGTGCCACACAGAGGTTAGTGGTGAAGTGTTTGGAGTAAAAGCCTGACCTCAACGATCTCATTTTGATTCTTCGTGGTCAATTACTTGCGCATCGTATGTAGAAGTTCTCTCCCTAAAAAGCCCCTTTCGAGGATGCAAATAGGAGACGAAGGGATCAGTGACCACCTCAGGTAAGTTATATTCCTAATTAAAATACCTAATTAGAATAATTATGAATTCCCAGTTGAACCTCTGAAGCTTTTCATAACAGGTTACCACCAAATAGGTATATACGTATGTACGACAGTAGCTCAGGGAACTTTAACTCATAAGCCTTTCAACAAAAATAAAAACTTACATTAGAAATTGAGAAAAGTAAAAAGCTAATTTCAGTAAAAGTTCTTGTACAAAAAAAGTTAATAAATAAATAAATAAAAGATATTCCAAAAACAAGTGAAATAGTCATAAGACTTTTCTGTTTGTAAAAACTAATTGCATTTCAAAACGATCAGAAAAGATAGAGCAAACAGAAGCATAAAATGGTAAACAATATCTGCTCCGAAGCCAGAAGAAGGAAATCGTTTTTACCGAACGTGACTAATCTCCAGTCAGAATTTTACCGACAAATTCTGTTTGGTCTTAAAAAAGATTAAAACGTCGTCTATTTTTGCCTGAACTTCTTGTGTCTTTACTGTTTAAATAATCATAAGTATTATGTTTCAGTATATTAAAATTTTGTTAATTTAATTTATGCCTTTATTCTTTGCTCCTATTTGCCTCTGAGAATTCAGGTAAATTTAGCTAAAACGTTTCTTCATGAACAAGCACGCACGTCTTCTCTCCCACCGTTATCCCTACGTTAAGGGGTCGGTTGCCTGATACGCCTTCTCCACTGCCTTCTATAAAAGCCTTTTTCTACCATATCATATTCCATACAACATCAGGTATGGTTTCTTGTTTGGCAAAGGGATTTGTTTGACCCTTGATGTCACCAACCACAGTTATTGGCAGTGGGCCTCACCTTTGACTAAAAAGTCCACTTGCAAGGCAGTAGTTTCTATAGTTATTGGCAGTGAGCCTAAGCCTTTTACTAAAAAGTAAGTCTGCAAGGCAACAGTTTCCTCAGCTATTGGCAGTGGACCCAGTCTTTTACCAAAAAGTAAGACTGCGGTGGTAGCATTCTTACACCCCTACTACAGGGTT
>NC_087214.1:78064158-78141658 GCF_015104395.2 Macrobrachium nipponense | reverse complement strand
ATTAGTTCTCCGTTCCCTTACATTTAACTGAAACAGGAGAACGTTAAAAAGGTTTTATGAATAAAAACTAGCCAAAATAAGGATAGATTCTCACCATTCAAGAGTCATCGGGTTATAAGAGCACACTCATGGATTTACATATTCTCCAGTACATATCAAGTAGATTACCTTCATATGTGGCAACCTTCCCACACTCCCCCAACCCCCCCCAATTCCCCCGCTTCCCCGACCCCACCAAAAAGGAAAAATATATTTCTTAAATTTTATTCTGAGAGAGAGAGAGAGAGAGAGAGAGAGAGATGAGAGAGAGAGAGAGAGAGAGAGAGAGAGAGAGAGGCGGGGTGGGGTGAGGGTGGTAGGAAGATGGAATAATTTGTCATTACGTTACAAAAAAAATAAAAATGAAAGAGCCAATCAATTCAGGATGTTTCACAAACACCAGGAACTCCCCCATTACATTATTATAACCCATCTGTGAACCTATATCAAACTGTCATTTCTCTAACTTTATGCAACAAACTAATGCATACGTCACTTTCATCATTAAAGCGTGCTCTAAGCAAATATGCCAAACTCCACCAGAGTTGGATATATATATATATATATATATATATATATATATATATATATATATATATATATATATATATATATATATATATATATATATATATATATATATATCTAACGAGGAAAAATCTCTAACGAGGTTAAATGACACTCGTTTAAACAAATGAAAATAAGAATCATCTAACAGGTATTTCAAACTGGGCTAATATAAACTCTTGTTGTTACAAAAATATAATTTTTATTTCCCAAAATTAGCTAACATTAAAATGGAATAAAATTGATTAAGCATGACCCAAAAAGAAACGTTAAACTATCATATTCCTCTCAAATTCATATTTAAATAAGTACTCCCCTTTCCCCTAAGTTTCCAAACATTCATTGTTTATCAATAGTCAAAATTAGTCTAGAGAAAACGCATACGGTGACTTCAAATCCATCTTGTCCGACGGACCTGTGGCGCGTTCCACACTCTATCAAGCAAATTCAGTGAGTCCTCCTTTGATTCTCTTACAATAGATTAGATGTAATTTTCTGTGCATTACGAACACATACTCTCCAATTAACGCACAGATGTATGCACATTACATACATGGAACTCGCGATCTTCAGAATGCGTCACTGGCCCCAATTATGCGCTGGTAAGCTCTCCTGTTTGTTTTTTTTCATTTCAGCATCTTCAAGGAATCCAGCATTTTGCATGTATCTAACCGGCAAGAGCTAAGGTTATCAACCCCACTATTTAATGTCATAGATTGTTTCTAGTGCCTTTAAGACACACACACACACACACACACACACACACACACACACACACACATATATATATATATATATATATTTATAAGCTGAAATTAAAATACAATCTGATGTTTGTGTTTGTAAAACATTTTGCTAAAACAGAAACGAAAGTTTTGTGAGAGAAGCTAGCAGATATATATACGTAATATATCAGTGATTAATTAGCCTGTTCTGTGTGCTGAAATTGCACCTCATTCTATCCTACTTAAGCTTTAATAAACAAACATTAGTATTAGAATGGAATATATAGGATTTAGGCCAAGCGCTAGAACCTATGGGGTTGTTCGGTGATGGAAGAGGGAAAAAAAAGGTGGATCCTCTTCAGCAAGCTGCTGTTACTCCTCAGAATGGAACTCCCCATTATAATAATAATAATAAGATTAACGGCCATTGGAATAGAAACAACAGTCCCAGGCCTGATTTTGGCAAGAGTTTCTGTGACTTATGCAAAGGGTATGGGCACACTGCTGCTTGGGTGGGATGCCCCAAGCAAGCTCCTTTTTCTGCCATTGCTATGGCAGTGACGGATCCTTCAGCTCTAGGCCCTCCTGCTCAGGGCCCCAATTTGTCGCACCTCCTAGAGGTCACTATTCTGCCCACCAGATCCGAGCTTTCGATGAAACTGGTGCGCAGGTATCCATTATTCGAGAGGATAAAAATCATTATGGAGCTCAGGTTGATAGGCACCAATTCATCGCGATAGAGAGCCTCAACCATATCAAGATGTTCCTGCCTACTGTCCAGTTGAAAGTCACATGACCTCACCGCTCTAAGATATGTACCATGGCAGTGGCACCCTATATTCCAGGAGGTTATGATGTCCTGCTAGAACACAATTTTAAGTCTCCTCCTACCTTTGTACTGTCTCAGGGACCCCACCCTTACATAGCTCCAGACCTGTTCAACGGGCCTCCAAGAACTACCTCTGCACGGCCAGTACCACTTGAAGCTATCAGGCAGTGCCAGGCTCCATCCCTCATGGGCGTTGAGCCACGTTCAAATCCTCTCACTAAGCCAGAAACAGCCTCAGTGCCAGTGCCAAGGTAAGACTCGACTCTCCCTCTCGGAGCTCTAAGTCCCGGTCACTTTCCCTCCGCTGGCTTGGACCCGCTACCCATGCCGGTAGTCTAGGAAGGGCCAGTTCCAATAGAAATCCTCTAGGATACCCATGACCATAGCGGACACTCCATCAATGGTGAGGCCTTGCAAACTGCCCAGCAGTTGGTCATCCCAACTTCTAAGCCCATCCTGAATACTGTTATCTCTTACACTCCCCCCGTCCGCAGCAGACAAGCCAGAAACAAGAACAAATGACAAATATAAATCACTGAGCCTTCCATACTCCCTTGAGTGAACTTATAATATAAAATAAATTAAAACTCTGCAGATGTAGGTGAATAAAGACTGACTTGGGACAGAACGAAAAGCGAACAACAAATAAGGTAATTCCTTATCCCAATCAGAACCATTAATTAAACAATATTTTTTTATCATTGATTTCAGGGTTTGGTGAAATCTCTCCAGAGCTCCCTGACTTTCTGGATGATAGGGAGAAGAAGTCACATGTTTTATGTTTAACTCAGCCATCGTAACCCTGAAATACCTACTAACAATATTAGTACCACAATCAGATTGGATTATTTTAGGCATTCCAAATTTAGTAAAAAACTCAATTAGTACATCCACAATTTTAGCGCTTTTATTGTAGTAGTGGTATTGCCTCGGGATACCAAGACATCTTATCCGTAATGGTAAGAATATACTCATTCCACTACGCCCCCCGTCCCCCCCTTTTTTTTTGGTAAAATGCCCCACCCCCAAAATCAATAATTACTTATTTAAAAGGTTTTGAAACCACAGGAATGGGATATAAAGGTACCTTAGGAATGGGCTTGTTTGATTTACCGACCTTTTGGCAGACGTCACAACTATTCACAAATTTCTTCACATCAGCTTTCAACTCAGGCCAATAAAAATCCTTAAGCAACTTGCCTGTGGTCTTAAAAATACCAAAATGACCTGCCAAACCACTCTCATGGGCCAAATACATCAACTCAGTCCTGTAAATAGAAGCAATCATTACCTGTTTTACAATCTCATAATTCACATTATCTGCCACCCTAGGCCTACTCAATAGATATAAAATATTATCAATTATTCTAAATTTAGGAACAGCTACGTCAGCCACCTCACCCGACTCAATAGGGAGATCCCGAAAATCCTTTTTCTGAGCTTTAATAAGCTCTTCAAATAGTCCAATTTAATTTTTCCTTAAAGATCCCCTAATCTACAACTGCACTATCACTACGTTCTAAATCATTTGAATCTACATCAATTGTTGACTCTACAGCATCAACAATCCTAGCACCAGAATGCGTAACTACTGCTACCTCATTATCATGGTTGATCAAAATGGGACATATATTTTTAAAGGCCACATTATTTCCTAACACAACATTAACATCTTATAGGGAATTTATCCACAATTGCCAACTTCAAATTACCTGTAAAAGAAGGAGAAATTAAATTAAAATTTTCAATGGGATAGGACTTTACCGTATCAGGAAAACCAGACAACAACACAAATTCCTCACTTTCAACCACAAAATCATATTGCAGCGTCTCCCTAAGAATCAGTGACTGAGCCGCACCCGTATCCCGCAAAATACGTACCCTTCTCTTCTTGGACGCAAGCACGGACGATACACTACCGACTGACAAATATTTCCCAAAACTGCCACATAGTCATTGATCATTGTTTACTGTGGGAGCAGGCTCTCTCTCTCTCGCTTTTCAATGCCCATTACGGGCCTACCACCAACTTGTTGCAATTTCTTATACGAAAAACATTGACTCTTTACGTGTCCCTTTTTGTTACAAAAGAAACATGTCATATTCCTCAATTTTTCAGGATTGTAGATATTATATCCCCTGTCACCTCTGTTGGGAGAAAAATGGTTATTATTGCCAGAAAAATTATTAGTATTATTACCTTGGGCCCTACCTTGATTGTTACCTGTACAATTATTTCTGGTAAACACTCTAGCATTATTATTATTATTATTTATTCCTATTCTACCCCAACTCGAGTTCACATTGGCCGTTACACCCCCTATTTCATTCTTATGATACAAATAATATTCGTCACTTGCTATAGCTGCTTTCTGCATGGTCTCCAATTTCAATTCTTCGAGGTGGACCTTCAATTTGTCCGGCACACACCTCTTGAACTCCTCCACCAACATTAACTCTTTCAACCTTTCAAAATTCAACACTTCCTTCGACTTAAACCAATCAATGGCATATTGGTCTTTTGCCCTTGCAAATTAGATGAAAGTTTGTTCCTTATTTTTCTGTAGGTTTCTGAAGCGTTGTCTATATGCTTCCAGGACTAACTCATAGGCTTTTAAGACAATATCCTTCACACTGTCGTAATCCGCAGATAAATCCTCCTCCAAAGTTACCTATACTCGTTTGGCCCTACAAATTAATTTACTTTGTGTTAGAGTGGTCCAATACTCCTGGGGCCACTCCAACTTTGCAGCAATTCTTTCAAAGGATACAAAAAAAATTCAGCCACATTGTTTTCTTCAAATTTTGGCACAAACTTGAGGGCCTGCAGTAAATTAATAGCAGGCATTACCGACCTATTTTGAGCAGGTAGAATAAAACCCTTAATTTTAATACACAAATTACAGACAGAAATGATACCTGAACCTCATAAATACAATAAATAATTAACAACACACACTTAATACCTAACATAGAAAAAAACTACACACATAACTGGACAGGTCATCAACACATATACAAAAGGGTAGAGGGTCCAGAAAGGTGGAGACCAATGAAAAGAAAGAATATCCTGCCAAATTACACACTAAACACCGACGACTCCTCAAAAATAATTTATGTAAACTGTTCTCCACGTTTGGAGAATCACTCAGGGTGGTTGGGAAAAGGAATGGTTCCCAAAAATCTGTGACAGAGGACAGGATTCCACCAAGTCCTGCCAAGACTGTAGCAGTGTGGCGTAGCCATGATTGCTTTACTCCAAATGCAGGGGCAATACCTTCATACCTGATGACAGAGAGGTCTCCTAGATAGCTTAACTAAGCCAAGGGTTGCTGAAAGGAGCTGAAGAGAATACAATCCTGGAAGGGGGAGGATTTCACTCGTCCCGACTCTCCAAAATCCAAAAGATTCCAGGATGCTTCAGCTACAGCAACAGTAATATCTTTCAGCGGCAGCAACACCAGTACCTTCTCAAATAAGACTCAGAGAATAACTGCCTAAAGCTCCTCACGGAGTCTCACGCAACCCTTAGTATAACGAGGGCTTCTCCACTAACAAGCATCATGAAAAATAAGAACAGTCCTTAGACAAATCACCAGCATAAACAAGTAAACCACTGGTGAGGAGAAAACAAACTAAATATAATCTAAATTTCACTGACACTAAAAAGATAATAATAAGAAATAAAGACAATAAGGTTACAATACATATAGTTACATTTTCCAACTGAGAGGAAAATGTTTGCTAGTAATGCGGGAAATATCAAGTGGCCAGTGATACCTAGGGCTTGGAAATGGATCAAATACCAGCTGTTAACTACTAGCAAATATGGTATAAAAATACTGGAATGGTACTGATGGCTGGGAGTGTCTTGGAAAGTGACAAACAGCACCGAAATTCACACCATTTGCATTATTTACTTGAGCAAGCCTTCTGTGGTCCTCCAAGGGCTTCCCTGTGGTAAGTCCTTTCTGAACAAGGGCTTTAGGCTACTTTGGTGTGTCTATTTTGTAATCCGGTACTGGCAGCCCTGAAGTAGATGGGTTAAGCACAGATGTCCAACTCTGGAGCGAGTCACACCAGACCTCTGCCCAGCTGCACGAGGGCACACACCGACCTGTTGTGAGGTGGGGGCAGGGTTAGTTTGCAATGTTGCCAAACCATCAACCATGTCTGAAATATGGAAAAGGTCCCTTGGGGGAAAACACTGGAATATAGGATATAATAACGAGCAGAATGAGGCTCAAGGAAGGGGTGTGGCAACACATCCTCCTGCATCTAAGGAATGTGGGCACTTTATGACCCCTCCCATATATTCCTGGCATTAGCATGTAAATCTAAGTTAAAATTTACTTTGTTCCAAAATGAATAGGTGGAACGCCCGAATTTTGACAAGATATTAAATATAAGTCAATATCAAACTGGCAAAGGTCATGGTGAAAACAGAATTAAAACAGGACCATTGGTTGGATAAGGGGGTGGGTGGGGTTGTGGAAAGGGGTGAAATGTAAAAATTACTGAAAACAAGAGAAATTAGTGTCTAATTCATAATTTTTCAAGTCCAAGCTCAGCCCTGATGTAGGCAGGGGGGCCTGAAAAGGTGTGAGAAGCTGGGGGGGGGGGGGGGGGGACAAGAAAAAATAACTGAAAAACACATATATTAGTGTCTAATCCATAGTTTTCAAGGTTGCTGAGATGAATAGTAACACTCCAGATTCCCTTCAAATGCACATTCAGCCCAATAGAGAGAGGGGGGGTGAGAAGGGGTGTGAAGGGGAAGTGACATGTAAAAAATAAAAAAAAATGACATATATTAGTGTCTAATCTATAGTTGTCAAGGTAGCTGAGATGAATAGTGACACTCCTGATGACCCATGAGTCCAAGTTCAGCCCTGATAGGATAGGGGGGGGGGGGGGGGATGAGAATTGAGTAGGAAAGGGAGACATGTAATATAACCAAAAACTACAAATATTATTGTCTAATCCATAGTTCTTGAGGTTGCTGAGATGAAAGTGACACTTCCAATGCCCTCTGAGTCCAGGTTTGTTACGGCCCGTGAGAGGTCCGCTCCAAGTTCGTTATTATTATAAACAAAAAAGAATTCAACACCAACAGTTGAAACTGGGTATATGAATATAGAAAGATACACAAACACAACAAAGGTTTTTTTACAAGCTTACTAACAAAGATAAATGCAGAATGCTTCTCCTATTTACATAAAAAAGGCAAAATCTTACAATGCGTGAACTGGGGAAATGATTGGGTAATGAAAGTACTTGCCGGACAGTTTTGCAACTCGAAGCGATGGCTTCACAAAAGGAGAACTCTAATTGTAGATGCCTTCTTGCCTCCGTATTGCAGAAAATAATGTCTACTCTTGGTACTTGAAGGGCAGAAACCCCAAAACCTCTAGCAGAACGTTTCTTTTTGGAAGGTTTGCTCAACGTCGAAATAACTTTGTCGTCTCCTGACGACGACTTGACCAGAATTTGACCAAACTCTCGAGTGATTTTTCCTCTCTGATGATCTCTGCTGCTGACCTCTCACTGGAAATCTGATCTGTGGCTCTTACTGATGATCTCTCTTACTCTGATCTCTCCTACTTCGTCAGTCGTATTTATAAGGCATTCTGGGGGCTGGGCTACCAGCGAGTGCTACAGACTCCCGAGACGACAGGAATGATTAAGAAGAATCTCGAAGAAATATTGCATCATATTTCGTTGTGTTTCTCACAACACTTCGGCACGTGTTGCGCTCCACAACACGCCCGACGATTCCAGAACAACCATGAGAACAGGCGCCTCCAACACGGGCGCGAATGCCTCCTTGCTGCAGAACTTCTCGAAAATGCGTTTTCCTCTCCTTTATCTTTCTTTGCTATGCAGCAATTACCATGAAATGTCCCCCCAAAAAAGAGAAAAAAATGAAATCAACTGATTTTATTTTTTTTCCAAAGAGAAACAAGAGTTAAACAGCAGGGGAACAATTCTGCATAAAGCTTTAATACTTCTCCATTCACTCAACCACTCGTGCCAAAATAGAAAACGGTCATTAGGCTACTCATTCTGAAAACTCTAGAGAGGCTCTATTAGCTATCACATTATCCTTCCCTCTTAAATTTCTCCATTTCCTGAACTCCGATAAAAAGTTGGAAATACTAAAACACCTCTTGTGTTTTTCTCAAAACTAATTTCTCTCTGTAACACTGTCACATTGAACACTGGCAGTGGCCAAGGTACGGGGCGTTCTTTATAATTCTGAATCAAGTTTACATGCATACACTTCGCTCTACTTTTACCCATATTAATTCTATAATGTATATTTCCCCTCTCCTCTAACACTGAAAAAGGACCTCGGAACTTATAAGGTAAAGCGGAACCTTCTTCCTGGACTAGTACTAAAAATTTATCTCTAACACACAAACTTCTCTTTTTTGCTCTAAGATCATGTTTCCCTTTAGTTTCCCCTTGACTTCCTCTCGCGTTCTCTTTCACTAGTTGCCAAGCATCTCCTAAATCGTTTTTATAATATTCTAGATTAGTTATGTAATCTTCTCTACCCTTACTTCTAGGCATATCAATAACTATATTCTCAAAAGCTTCGCCTACCGAAGGAATATTACACAATGGAGCTCTGGGAATTACTTAATTCGGTTTCCTGACAATTTGGCATTCATGACAGCTTAAAACATACCTATTTACGTCACTTTTCATTTTAGGCAAAAAGTACGCCCTGCTAATACACTCAAAAGTTTTATTTACTCCTAAATGTCCTTGCTCATCCTGTGCTAACTTCAAAACTAGCTCACGAAACTTCCTAGGAACCACTAATTGTTCGGTGATTTACCCTTTACTACCCGACTTATGACGAACATAACGACACAAAACTTCGTCTTTCAAACAAAAAGTTTCCTTACACACATCATTGAGAACATCATCCACCTCACATTCAAAATTTCGGGTTAGTGTCTCATCCTCTCTCTGCAACTTGACTAGCTCATCCTTATCCGAAAGATTAGTGCCTAATTCATCACCGTAACTAGTACTAGATACATTTACTACGTTACTCTCGACAGCTACACCTTCCGTTTGGCTATCACTGTCAACAATAGAGTCAGGTTTCTCAGCCGCACTCATGTCAAGATCAACCTCGCCACCTCTATCACATTCATTCGAATCCACGAACAAATTATGACCGTACTCTATGTCTGTATCTAAACCTGACCTAGTTACTACCATTTCAGGCACTGGAATATCCCTCACAACAGGATTCACATTCTTGGATAAAGCTAAGTCATTCCTGACTATAATGTCAATGCCATCAACCGGCAAACTGTCAACAACTGCAAGTTTCACTTCTCCTGACACTACCTGACTTTCTAAATTCAACTTCAACAAAGGACAAAGAACACAAGTGTTAGGAAATCCACCTAAAATGACTTTTTCTTTCATGTTGATTTCTGCCCTGTTTGGCACACTGTCTCTCCTAATCAGTGAGACAGCAGCTCCTGTGTCTCGAAACAAGAACACATCTCTCGAATCTACTCCTCCAAGAGAGGAAACTACACCTTCTGACAGAAATTCACCAAAAATTTTCCTAGTTTCTCTCATCACATCATTCCTACTTGAAAGGTTAACTAGAGACACTGGTTTCTTAACGTCCTTCCCTTCTACTGCCCAATTTCTCGCTAAATGCCCTTTCCCATTACATCGGAAACAAGTTAATTCTGAGCCACTAGATGCCATTTTACTCTTACAAACCTTAGACTTATGACCTGGTTTTCCGCATGTATAACAGGAATAGTCACTTTTACTTGCATTGCTATTACTAGAACTGAAACCTTTACTGTTTTGTACTTTACCAGACGAAGGATCATTTCATTTCTTACTAACACTCAAATTATGAGTTAGACTATATTCATCAGCTAGCCTAGTTGCTCCTGCAAAAGATATTTCTCGCCTATCTTCTATATAAAGCTTAATTTCAAGGGATACGTTCTCTTTGAAGTTTTCTAACAACACTGAGTTCTTCAAACCATTAAAATCCTCAACTTTAGCAGAAGTTAACCAATCAAAAAACAGCCTTTCTTTTACCGTATTCTACATACGTAATATTCTCATCCTTTCTCAAACCTCTAAATTTCTTACGGTACACCTCCGGTACTGACTGTACTTGCTAAGAACAGTTTCTTTCACAATATCATAATCATCACATTCCTCCTTAGACATGCAACTATACACAGTAAGTGCCCTACCACTCAAGACTGACTGTAAATATAAAGTCCACGTTTCTTTAGGAGAACCTACTCTTTCCATTAACTTCTCAAAACACATGAAATATTTCGTTACATCTTCCTCATCAAACTTTGGCACTAATTTCAACACTGTACTCATACCTAACCTATCAGCCTTGTTTTCGTTCTCGCCTGTCCGACTGTTACGAGTACTTTCCCTTAACCGAGTAATTTCCAACTCATGCATACGCTCTTTCTCTCTTTCTTCCTGCTGCATTACCAACCTTTCTCTCTCTTGCTGCATTTTCATTGCTTCTCTCTCTTTCTCTTGTTGCATTTCTCTCTCAGCAGCTCTTTCCTCTCTCTCAGCCGATCTTTCATCTCTCTCATACTCTTCTCTCTCTTTCCTTTCAACATACTCACAGAGATCATACCCCTCTAGACCCAGAAGCTTACCCGACTCAATAAACTCTTTCATAATCTCACTCATTCTGGTGCTTTCTATATTCTCCCTGTTTCAAACTGTTACAGTGCTGATAGCCTAAGCAAGGTCGCCACAATGTTACAGCCTGTGAGAGGTCCGCTCCAAGTTCGTTATTATTATAAACAAAAAAGAATTCGACACCAACAGTTGAAACTGGGGATATGAATATAGAAAGATACACAAACACGACAAAGGTTTATTTACAAGCTTACTAACAAAGATAAATGCAGAATGGTATCTCCTATTTACATAAAAAGGTAAAATCTTACAATGCGTGAAATGGGGAAACAGCGGGGTAATGAAAGTTTTGCAACTCGAAGCGATGGCTTCATCAGTGAAATATGAATATGCCAAAAAGTGAAAAAGTGACGACAAAAATAAAGATGACGCAAACAAATTTTTAACCAGATGAGAAAAGTAACAATTGTTACATAGTAAGTTGTTAACGGGTAAATGAAGAAATTTATAAATTAAGAAATAAATATATAACTGATAAAGGTAATATAAACAAATGAAAGATGAAAAAAGGCCCAAGAGCTTCTAACAATGGATCTGCACATAAAAGAAAGAAAGAAAAAAAAGAGCACAAAGTTGCGAACAACAGGTGCACGGTCATTTCCGAAGCAGCTTTGGAACCTGAGGTGATGAAACATCTACCAAAAACGTCCGTCATTTACAGCTAAGATTAATTTCCTTTGAATAGTGTTTATGACAGTATTCCAGTTTCCTCGATCAACTATCATGTTCCCAGATGAAAGGTGGGTTGAATGTTGGTATATCTTTCCTTTTCAGACAAAAGTTTCACGAGGCAAAAGCGATCAAGTGCAAGTTGCAGTGAATCAGGACGGGCACTTAAGGGATGGAAAAACTGAGAAAGTTCATCAGCTGATTGTACGACAATTTTTCATCATGACTTATTTTATAGTTTTGCTAAAAGCTTCACGCACCTCCCTTTACTTTGATTATAAATGCGTGGAATAGAAAAAGTGGATAAAATCACAAAAGGGGTAGCGAATCTTGGTGACCGGTAAATTCCACCGCGGGGATATTGGAATATCACCGTGACTCAAGTGTTTACGACTTTTAAACTTGATTGTTCCAACCTAAATAAGCGGCACGAATAGTCAATTTAGTTGTTTATTCCAGATTATATTTTTGACTTTTAAACACTCCTTCAAAAAATGTACTTTGTGCTTCTACTTTTCTTTCCTGTTTATTTAAACTTTGGAACCCCTCAACATGGCAACTTTTATCTCATCTGAGAAGGACAAACGAAAGTTGTGTGATGAGGAGAATTACATTTGTGAAAAAGCATGCAGATAACAGTAGCAAAAATGTTCGTTGTGAACACTTTTCTAAAGGTTGCCGGGCTAGAATACATACAACTGTTAACTGTAGTGAACCAGAAGTTATTCTTTCAACTGGATCCCATAATCACCCAGCAAGCAGTGGACGCGTTGATGCTCGAAAGGCAGTTTCTTCAATGAGGAGCGAGGTACATAATAAGAACCGGCACAGTATCTATCTCGAGAAGTAATAGCTAATGTTGTACAAAAATAGTCTGTGGATTTGAAGACATGAAGACATCATCCCTTCCGAGTTTATCGTTTATTTTGAGACAACATATATTGGGACAGTGAGGGGACGTGGTCTTCGTCGACGAAGAGAAACCCTACAGTTTCCGATTGAACTTTGGAATGTTCGTGACCGCGTTTTAAATGTTAAACCTACCAAGAGCGAATAATGCAGTCGAAGGTTCCCACAATGCTTTGCGATCCTCGATAACATCCACACATCCCAGTTTGTGGAAACTGTGCACTGCACTTAATACTGAGGAAGAGTTAAGCCAAACAAAAATCACACACATTCAACGCGGAGGCTCGAAAACAAAAAAGAAGACCTATCAAATTATTGATGCACGATTGAAAAACCTTCTTGGAAATGATGAGAACCAAAACTGTCTGGAATTTCTAATTGCTGGCAATTTGAAATTAATTTTCTTGAAGTAAATGTTTTCAATTACTGTTTTTAATGCAATTGCCTTTATTTTTGTCCTAATTGTAGAATAAAATGTGAGATAAATGTATTCACTTTTTTCCTAACCTATAATTATTTTCATATCAAGTTCATTTATTTTACTTATTTATTCTGGTGGAATTTTCCGTGGTGAAATATACCGTAGTGGAATTTACCACTAGCTATTCACACACATTAAAAAAAAAATGGCTTTTCTTCTAATGTTGCGAGCAGTCTGTACCTGAGCATCAGGAAATTTGAATTTTGTTGCCTAATTTGAATGGCATACTGTACCTAAAATGTCATTATTTCAAAAAAGCAAAGCCCAAAAGGCACCCCTCCAGATTACGAGCTTTCAGAAAAACTAAGTATCACAGCTGTATCTTTTCCCATTATTGCTCCACAGATATGCTAGGTCCCTCACGCACCCCCTACCACATCCCCTGAACGTCATATGATCCATATGTTTCATATATTGAATATAATGATAATAATTTGCATTTGATCATTTTCTAGACTGACAAAAACTACTACTACCACTATTATACATATTGGAGTCTGCTTAGGTAGTCTGCTACATAATTATGCAAATACAAAATATTATACGAAAAGTTGATGCTTTCTATGATCCACATCTGATAACAGGTGGAATTTCACACAAGCCTAAGAACCCCTCAATATGATAGCAACAGATCATAGTCAGAGCATGTCCTGATAGAATGAGATGAAGCACAAGTAACATGGAGCATAGTGTAGGGTCACAGTTGACATCTGAGATCTGTTCCTATGGCAACCGGACGTAACCTGATTTCTCTGTAAGCCAGAATTTAAGCAGACATAATAATGTGAATTAGACAAAAAAAAAAAAATAAATAAATAATAAAGAGAAAACAATTCCTAAGCAATTCCTAATCACATACATACAGTACAAGGGTAAAAATATTACCCTTACACTTACTCCTGGGGTTGGCGTACATTACTGGGCATTGCAAAGAGGGGAGAGACAGGCTTGACTAGGCTACTGAGTGGAGGGAAGGTGCTGGAGATACTGGGGGCTGGTGAGTTTGGATGAGGCGAACTCCAGAAGGTGCTGGAGATACTGGGACTGGGTCGTCTAGTTCTGCAGAAGGTGCTGGAGATACTGCAGTAGGTGAGCCTAGTTCTGCAGAACCTACAGAAGGTGCTGGAGATACCACTGGCGCAGCTGAGTCTGGAGAGGCATGTGAAGTAGAGGGATCTGGATCTCTTGTAGGCCTCTCTACCTTTTTAGAAAAGTGTTCCAGGCAGTGTTGGGGTCCTGAGCCTCAAACCCTACCAATCCCTAATCAATCAGGACAAAACCATCTAACTCCTTGCTTGTAAATCTCTTGGGCTCTGGGGTTGGTACCTCTTCATCTTCGATCAATTGCTTTTGTAGTTGAATGAGGTCCTCAGCATATAATTCTTCTCCATAAGATGCCAATTGGGGGACAATTTTTTCCACACACCATTCAAGTTCATCTGCTTAACTTCGTTGCAAGAATCACAAATGTTTCTTATAGCAGCAAGAATGTTTAAGATTTCCAAAAATACTTTTAGAGACAAGTTCTTGTCCTTATCAGTGCCCTGGAAGCCATAAAAAATGTCCTTCTGAGGTACTAGGCCTTAAAAGAGGCTATGACACCTCAGTACATAGGATGTTTAAGGGAGGTGGTATTAGATGGAAGGAAAACCACCTTGACATTAGAATGAAAATCATCCAAATGGGCAGGGTAACCAAGGGCATTGTCCAGCACTAGCAACACCTTAAAGGACAACCCCTTTTTATTTAGCACAGCACTCCACTTCTGGCACAAAATAGTTGGTGAACCAGTCCTCAAATATCTGATGTGTCACCCATGCCTTCTTGTTGGATTTCCAGATGACAGGTAATTAACCATTCAAAATACTCTTCAGTTGGATTCTCTGCCAGATACACCAACAAAGGCTTCAGCTTGAAATCACCAGCAGCATTACCCTCAAGAAGCAAAGTCAGTCTCTCTTTGCTAACTTTGTGGCCTGGTGCGGTTTTCTCTTCCTTGGCAATGTATGTATGGGTATGCATCCATTTAGAAAACAAACCTGTCTCTAACTACATTAAACACCTGTTCAGCACAGCAAACCCCATCTCTGATTACCTCAGCCACCACACTAAGAAATTCATTTGCTGCCTTCTCATCACCACTAGAAGCTTCACCTTGCACCTTAAGGTTATGCAAATTTGCACGGCCTTAAACTGCATGAACCAACCTTTGATAGCCCCAAACGCATTTGAAGAAGGTGTATAGCGAGTGAATGACTGCCATGAGATGGCTTATTTATCTGTTCCATTCCCAAACTAGTTGCACGCAAAGTTTGAATTTACATCTGAATCATGGAACAAGAATTTTAAAATGAATTTATCAAAGATCGTGAGATGTAACTATGAAATGACGAAGGTCGAGTGCGCCATAAACTGAGACCCTACTGTACTTCTAATCTGACCATATGAGCATCTGACCATATTAACCTGGTATGTATCCATCTATGCATCACCTCCGAGGTACTAGTACTAAACATGACAGAACTTCCATGGGACGCTGTGTTTAGTACTAGCCCGTCGGGGCTCAAAGGATTAGATATACGCATTTCTATGTATTAATAAAAAATATTTTTTGATCCCGAGGGGCTAGTACTAAACACAGCCCGCTCCAATGAGCTTCCAATATGTTTTGTACCAGCATGGAGGTGACACATATGTGGTTAAATACCAAAGTTAATACCTGACCTGACCTAACTCCACTTTTGTTTGGTTGCAATCATGCACTTGTATAATATTTTGGAGCAGTTGAAGTGTTACTTCATTTCTCTTCATCAGAAAAACATTCTATTGCAAGACAACAAACAATTAAATGCTTGGGTTTAAAGAGAATACTCATGACATCTTTTTAGAATATGGGAAACCAACAACAGTATTCTTCAACCCTTGGTTTAGGTTGTCAGAAATCATTCTCATAGAACTTGAATCAAAGCAGAAGTGACTCTGGTTGACCAGAACAAAGACAAGGTACTTTCACTCTTTGTGTTGATGGATACATTTCCTCTTATCCATAATAATAAAATCTGAGTGGATCTTGTTTGTCCTCCCCCCAGGTGACATTATGGGAGGCATGACACAGCTAACCATCACCTGCAAACCAGCTGGTCTGCCCTAGGTGGGGGAAGGGTAGGTAAGAGAACAGGGGGTAGGGGAGACTTCTACCCTCCTCCTGCAAACCTGTTTGTCCACCGTTAGTGGGAGAAAAGTAGATAGGGGAACGGGAGGGTTGGGGAGACTTTCACCTTCCTCCTGCAAACCTGTTTACCCGCCATGGGTGGGGGCGGGGTAGGTAAAGTATCGGGAGGGTAGGGGAGACAGCAGTGGCGGCACTAACAGGCTCATGATCTGTAAATGTAGACCTTGTATAGGTACGAGATACAAGAATGTCGGATTTCTGCTCACAAACCAAAATCAAGAGATTATTTCTTTCTGAATGTTTTCACAAAAGATATTAGTATTATATGCCTTCTAGTCGCCTGAGAAAAGTCCGCTTTGGTTAATAACCAAAACAACAGGTTTTCCCTGAAAGCATAACATGGAAGTAAGGAACTTTTTTCTAAGGTATAAAATGTTCAAACACTGTTTTTCTATGAAGATTTCTTGCAGTAATATTGACAGATAAATTCAACACATTTAATTAAACAACTATATTCGTCCTCAAAGTATAATCATAATATATGTATATTGGTGGATGAGCACACACTTATTGAGGGATCTAAAGTTTTCATACTCGAGAAAAAGTAAGCTGTACAAAAAACTTTACTTTGTTTTGTTGTGTTTCTTGGGGGGGGGGGGCGGGGGTGGGGTTGGCTAGGAAGGCCTAAAAAGGTCTGAAAAAGGTGTTTTGCTTTAAGTTAAAGATACAGGAATTTTAGGATAGGATATTATGATTTATTTATTAGGATAAAAATGTAAAAAATATGTAATTTGCATGTTAAACAGTACAGAACAATTATTTCTAATAAAATATAACCTATTTATTTTAATTTTCGTGGTGAACCAAAACTATTTTGTCGTAGATTTTAGCACAAGCACCGAGTAGCATGGAGGTCGGATCACGGCTTGTTTAAGTTCCCGATATTTGAGGAATGGTTTCATGATAATTATTCCACATTTTTCACGAACTTAAGTGAAATACGAATCGCTACGAGATAATCACTACTGATTATTTCTTGATGGCCTTATGGGACGACATCAATAAAATGACTATACCCAGTCCTTCCGTCTCAGTTGTGTATATGCACACACATTCATATACACATATATGCATTTATTGTGTACACTCTCTTTTCACTATATATATATATATATATATATATATATATATATATATATATATATATATATATATATATATATATATATAACTGCCCGCTTGTCTATTGATTATAATGGTATAAGACAGCGACAGTTTGTATGTCTTTTCTTACGACTGTTGTTCGTAAGCATTGTTGGTTCTACTTTTTTCCCTTCTTGTCTGAGTGGATATCTAGTAGATTTGGTTCTTCTTTAGAATAAGGGAGATGACTCAAACGGACCTGAGTATAAACTTTAACAACTTATTTCTCAGCTGCATCACTGGAGTATAGAGATGGTTTGGTCGGATGACCGCTCCGTTGAGGAATCTAAAGTGAACTGAAATATAGGAGCATCGCGTCGATAGCGCAACATTAGCTATCTCAGCGATTTACATATAAAATGAACACGTAGCCTGCCGGCTTGGAAGTCGTGAGTTTCCGCTGCGGGTTAGCAGGTCAACCGCTTCCCATGGAAGGTGTTGTGATTAGTTTACAAACTAAGAAAATGATAGGACGTGCAAACGCAAACCAGGCTACTGCAAGCATTGCATAGCACGGTCTAGTTTCACGTCCTGTTTATGGTTATGTGGTGACACTCCTAATTCGCCCAAATGGACCCCTTAGCCCTTGGGTTTCATGGGTTTATTTACCAGATTTACATATTATGGAATTTATATGTATTTGAAAATGTATACCTTGCATATATAATATATATATATATATATATATATTATATATATATATATATATATATATATGTAGATACATATATATATATATATATATATATATCTATATATACATATATATATATATATATATATATATATATATATATATATATATATATATATATATATATATATATATATGGTGCATCACTATGCCGTGACCAGAGATAAGCCCAAAAAACACAGTAATTTATACTATATTGTATTTTTCCAAAATACAGAAAGGTTAAAAACCGAGAGCTTTTGACCATTTGCATAAAATCATTGTTGAAATATTTTAAGGTCAACCTCGTTTTTTCTTATAATAACACAGTAAAAGGAATGCTAATAAAAATGGCTGCAAGGAAAGCAACAACATAATATGTAAAACTCCAATTTTGGATTGCCCCTCATTCTATATTGGCAAATCTAGCAAAGATTTAAAAGTAAGAATTAAACAGCATAAGCATTCTGTCAAAACTGGGCAAACATCCAATGCAATATTCATACATTTCAGTGAAAACGACTATAGGATAAACTGGAA
Source organism: Macrobrachium nipponense (assembly GCF_015104395.2). Lineage (NCBI taxonomy): Eukaryota > Metazoa > Arthropoda > Malacostraca > Decapoda > Palaemonidae > Macrobrachium > Macrobrachium nipponense. Next base: position 78,123,115 of record NC_087214.1, on the reverse strand, counting down.
TGGCAGTTCAGTAAGATGTCTTGTCGAGATCTTTAAGAATCTGCCATTATACAATTTACTTCCAATTGTAATTTTAATCTTAGCTCTTGCCTGTATACATCTTAAATAGTTTCATGTTTAAGAATCATCTTAGAGATAAAATCACAGACTTAATTACAAATTAGTTTCCTTATGGACACTTTCTTTGAATGTATATGTTTAATATATTTTTTGTGAATAAGTTTACGTTGCGAAAAAGGTTTTATTGTTTACAAAAATGAAATTTTGTGTGTGGTCAGTTACTGCCCTGTATAATCTCATACTTGTCTTGTCCCTGCTTCTGAGCAGTTGGACTTGACCTTTTGTATACCTCTTAAATTGTACCCCTGCTTTGGGTAGGTTACTAATTCTCCAGGTATGCTGGATTTTAGGTACATATTTTCCTTTATAGTCTCTATCTGTCGTTTATACGACCTTTCATCGTAAACTTATCTTCATATTTATGTCAGTCAGCTAAGTAAAGGACATTGAGTCGAAAGGCCGCGCAGTACTCCTTCATGTCACTTTCCTTCATGGCTTTTGCCTTAATTATGTATTCATCACGTCCCAATTTTTTGCAGTTCAGTTGTATATATATATTATAATTTAATGGGTACCATTTCAGTCTTGACATTATGGAGACCATTAACCTGAGATGCACCTGGATAGTTCATCTGCCTTTGCTTTGGATTCCCTTGATAATGTGGTCTGGAATAACGACAGTGACAGACTGTCAGGAAACCTGGTTAGCGACTGGATACATTTTGAAAGACCAACCGGCGTATTCGACCACCATGTGGACTCCCAGCAACTTGGTATGTGCTCTCCATGCCAGACGATCCATGTCCTCCAAGTTTGTTTACGCAAGTAAGTGCAAGCTGCATTTCATACTATTATTATTATTATTATTATTATTTTTTATTTATTTTTTTTGCTCTATCACAGTCCTCCAATTCGACTGGGTGGTATTTATAGTGTGGGGTTCCGGGTTGCATCCTGCCTCCTTAGGAGTCCATCACTTTTCTACTACGTGCGCCGTTTCTAGATCACACTCTTCTGCATGAGTCCTGGAGCTACTTCAGCCTCTATTTTTTCTAGATTCCTTTTCAGGGATCTTGGGATCGTGCCTAGTGCTCCTAAGATTATGGGTACAATTTCCACTGGCATATAGCATATCCTTCTTATTTCTATTTTCAGATCTTGATACTTATCCATTTTTTCCCACTCTTTCTCTTCAACTCTGGTGTCCCCATGGTATTGCAAGAAAAGTGGCAACAGAATCAACCATCTGGTGTTCATGGATGACATCAAGCTGTATGGTAAGAACATCAAGGAAATAGATACCTTAATCCATTCTGTAAGGATTGTATCTGGGGACATCAGGATGGAGTTTGGAATAGAAAAATGCGCCTTAGTCAACATACAAACAGGCAAAGTAACGAGAACTGAAGGGATAAAGCTACCAGATGGGAGCAACATCAAACACATAGATGAGACTGGATACAAATACCTGGGAATAATGGAAGGAGGGGATATAAAACACCAAGAGATGAAAGACACTATCAGGAAAAGAATATAGGCGATACTCAAGTCAAAACTCAATGCCGGAGATATGATAAAAGCCATAAACACATGGGCAGTGCCAGTAATCAGATACAGCGCAGGAATAGTGGAATGGACGAAGCCAGAACTCCGCACCATAGATCAGAAAACCAGGAAACATATGACAATACACAAAGCACTACACCCAAGAGCAAATACGGACAGACTATACATAACACAAAAGGAAGGAGGGAGAGGAATACTAAGTATAGAGGACTGCATCAACATAGAGAACAGAGCACTGGGGCAATATCTGAAAATCAGTGAAGACGAGTGGCTAAAGAGTGCATGGGAAGAAGGACTAATAAAAGTAGACAAAGACCCAGAAATATACAGAGACAGGAGAATGACAAACAGAACAGACGACTGGCACAACAAACCAATGCACGCACAATGCATGAGACAGACTATAGAACTAGCCAGCGATGACACATGGCAATGGCTACAGAGGGGAGAGCTCAAGAAGGAAACTGAAGGAATGATAACAGCGGCACAAGATCAGGCCCTAAGAACCAGATATGTTCAAAGAACGATAGACGGAAATAACATCTCTCCCATATGTAGGAAGTGCAATAAGAAAAATGAAACCATAAACCACATAGCAAGCGAATGTCCGGCACTTGCACAGAACCAGTACAAAAAGAGGCATGATTCAGTGGCAAAAGCCCTCCACTGGAGCCTGTGCAAGAAACATCAGCTACCTTGCAGTAATAAGTGGTACGAGCACCAACCTGATGGAGTGATAGAAAACGATCAGGCAAAGATTATTATTATTATTATTATTATTATTATTATTATTATTATCAGGAGGCCATCTCCCGGGATGTCATCATACAGAACACGAAAATCATCGGGAAGGCCCCTGATGCCCGTCGGTTGCGCCTGCTGGAGGCGCTCCTCATCCAGAAAATAAAACCTACACTGAATACGACGCAGGAAGAATTTCTCCTCCCTACGAGTATGAGAAGACCTGCCACCAACAATGACACCACCGATCATGACAACTTTATGGAAGACAACGCCCCCGAACGAGGTACTCCTGCAGCGATGGAAAATCAAAGTAGCCGTGACGTCCCACAGCGTAGCGCAACGCCCATCAACGTTACAGCGCCGCTTAGGAGGTCCAGGCGGCTGCAGGATATGCTGCAACGCAACCATCGGCTCGAAGAAAGTGGCTCAAGACCTGGCTCAGGCAACCAATGAAAACAAAGACTCACCGCCACCAGCCAATAGGAGATAAGCATTGGGCAGACCCCCTGCTGTCACCCACAGATATAACGAGGACGGGCACCGCACCAAGATCAGTCCACCCTCAGCTTCCTAGCCCGAGGATGTCTAGAAGCTCCAGACGTAAGCTCGCTTTAAGAAAGAAAGAGAGAGAGAGAGAGAGAGAGAAAATCGTTAATGATTTTGATGACTATGGTATCATAGTTTATCTGTCAAATTCAAAGATATGACCTATTTTGACCCTGTATTTGACCATGACCTCTATAGGCGCTCTACTAGCCTGTTTAATTAAGTAGCACGGAAAAGCCGCTATTCGCAAAATAGAGAAGAATCTCTACAAGTGTAACGCTGCTGAAGTAGCCATTACTTTTCATAAAGTATGCTTGAGAGAGGGTCTGCTTCCTAGGTATATTATTATTATTATTATTATTATTATTATTATTATTATTATTATTATTATTATTATTATTTTACATTGATTGTTCTCAATTTCCTCATGTTTCTTCTCTCTTCCACATAAATATTATTGCCCAAAATTAATGTGGAAGATGATGATTAGTCGTCTTCTTCTTGTTCTTCTTCTTCTTCTTCTTCTTCTTCTTCTTCTTCTTATTCTTCTTATTATTATTATTATTATTATTATTATTATTATTATTATTATTATTATTATTATAGCTGTAGTAATAAGACCTAAAGCATCTTAAATTTGCTACAAACAGATGAGACCTGTGACTTATATGAGAGCGTCAGTGAAACTTCAGGTCCGACCATGAAATTCGCCAAAAGCATTTCTGCCAACTTGTTGGAGGAAATCGCCAGGGGAAAGAACACCTTTGCTAGCACGCAATATTCGTGAGGAACCTTTTATAAATAACACACATACATGCAATATATATGAGAGAGAGAGATACTGAACTGAGGAACATATATTCCCTCTGATTTTTCAAGCATACCGTTCCAAGTATAAATCTATTCACATTGTTATAGTTATGTTTAAAACAGAAATCCATCTAATCAAGGAGCCCATAAAAACACCAAAAGACTAGAAAGTTATAGCTATATTTCGGAGGCACTGTCTGTCTCCATCAAAAGGCAGGTAATGAATGAAATAAAAGTTAGAGTAGTGGTATTTATGCCAATGAAGGGATATTCCAGAAATCAGCTGCTATGTCGCTCCTGTTGACAGCTCGTCCTTAATTTACCAGATCTTGGGATTCAGATCTGATAGATAAAATCTTTATCCAACCAGCAGTTAGGAAGAATAAGAAGAAGCTGCCAACAGGAGTGACATAGTGACTGACTTCTGGAATATACCTTCAATGGTATAAATACCACTGTTCTGCAACTCTTATTTCATTTAGTACCTGACTGTTAAGGGAGACAGACACTGCCACCACAATATACATAGCTAAAACTTTCTCACCCTTTGGTGTTTTAAGGATCCCTTACTACTATATAATTTATATATATATATATATATATATATATATATATATATATATATATATATATATATATATATATATATATATATATATATATATGTATATATATATATATATATATATATGTGTGTGTGTGTGTGTGTATGGAAATGGCCAATTCACATAGGAACATTTGAGCCTGAGGAATAGTACTAAATACGGCCAAACATTGATCGCCTACACTGTTCTGCCGTGTTTAGTACTAGCCCATGGGGATCAAATGTTCCTAATTTACTTGCTCATTTCCCATTTTCCCAAGGGTATTTACTGTAACATATACATATGAATAGGTATAATTTCTCTCATGTCATTATTCTTTTCTTTCAAATGGAAGGTATTACGCAAAAGGATTGGCTGTCGATGGAAACATATCGACATCGTACTATTCTCTGTATTTAGTACAGTACCCTTTCTTGATGGTCGATTTAGGGGAAGTTCGAACTGTGTATCTGGTCAAGATCCTCCCTGTGAACGATGGCGACTTCAACAACATTGAGGTAACAATTGCCTTTTCCTTTTTCTGTCTCCTTCATCCCCCATCTGTGCGCGTTGTGGCTCATTTTGGAAACCTTAAGGGTGTAGGGAAAGCTTGAGTAAAAGACAGTGCATACAAGCTTATTAATTTATTCAGACAACAAACAAACAGGTCGACAGCTCTTGGGAACAGCAATGTAGCACCTGACATCAGGCAAACGAAAACAGAAGTCACACACATTTATTTGTGTTTGTTGACAGATGGAAATATACATATGGATTCATACACAAGTGAAGTTAGAGGTACAGATGGCTGAAATGCTGACATTGTAATGCATATGATGATGACGATGCATCTAACTAGACAATAATAAGAAAGACGTGTGACGTATGCTGTTTCTTGTGTCCACATGTTTGGTGCACGGAGATGTTGTTATGAGGAGATTAGCAGGTTTAATGAACGGAGATGTCCTTATGAGGAGATTAGCTGGCTTGGTGTACTGAGATGCTGTTATGAGGAGATTAGCAGGTTTGGTGCGATGAGAGTCTGTGGGGTCCACGTGGGGCTCTACAATGGTATAGATTCGAATCCTAGTCAGGGTAAGTGTGCATACCCCATATAATAACACTTTGGGTGTAAGCTGTTCTCTAGGGGATACTTAATTCGATATTAACTGCTATTCTGTCACTGCATATTTGATAGTATGAATATACATATATATACATATATATATATATATATATATATATATATATATATATATATATATATATATATACTACATGAGTGCGTTTATATGAATGTATGCGTGCATATGCATTTGACCCTTTAACTTCTCTATTTCTTCATAATGCCTGGACATGCTTTCCTTTAAGCTGTGAATCCGGATGGGAAATTAAGGTAGGAACCCTTACATTATTACTATCATTATTATAACTATAAAAGTAGTTTAACCAAACCACTGAGCTGACTTTCAGCTCTCACAGGACTGGCAGGAAGCCTTTTCATATCGCGGTGAGGTTTTAACCCCTACAAGATAGTAAGCCCCTTTATTCAGAATTCCACTAGATTTCAGAGTGCCTCCACCAATGGGTAGGATTCACTAATGAATTTTATTCCCTATATGGATTCACAGTGGCAGTAATAAGGGTTTTCGACATTTGCGAAGAACTTAAAAACTTAATTGTATTGTTGATATATATCGAATGCATATATACATAAACACATCCATAATTATTTACACACACACACATATAACAGTAACATTATAATATGATGATGAGTTTCTATATTTTACATATAAAAAAATAGAATTATCTTACCATTCTTAAAAAGTTAATTTATATAGATTTTCCGAAGACTGTCGTAAAATAACAATTAAGCAGAAAGATTTGATTATCAAAACATTAGCAACTAAAATAATGAGTAAATATGTCAATGTCTAATTAATTAAGGTAAAAATAAATACACTTGCCTTACATAATTCTAATGGCACTTTGTGGAAACGAATTTCTAATATGAAGATCAGCCTTGATTTTTAAGAAGAAGAAAAATGAAAGGGGAAATGATAATTCGGAAAAAGAAAAAATCTTTAGCAACTAGCCACACCAATTTCATGTAACGAGTTTACACCAAGTGAATCGAGCCAATGCAAACCATGCCATTTCGCTTGATGTAAACGGTTACATTGAAGTGAGTGTGGCGAATGAAGATGAATCATGAATCATGTTAATTCTTCGATTCGATTCGCTTGGTGTCAACGCAGCCTAAAGACTGAACCGAATAAATGCTCTTTCCAGATCCGTCTTGGAATGGACCTTCTGACAACGGGGGACTTCTCGTCCTACACCTTGCTGGCCAGACACGCTGGGCCTTACCTGTCGGCTCAGCAATACCTATCCATCTACTCACCAGGTGTCCCTGGGAGGTATCTCAGTATCCAAAAGGTTCCACCTGGCGATAACCTTATATGGATCATAGAGGTGGAGGTGTACGCACTGAAGAAGCCTTAAAAGGAAACCCTTAATTACAACCGAATGTTAGACATCTGTAGCAGTGGACGTACTGGAACATCATCAGAGAGATCTGTAGCAGTGGTCGTACTGGAACATCATCAGGGGGGAGAAAAGAAAGATGTCCCTGTTTTCATCGTTCAATGATGCCATTTCTCTTCTTTGATTGTCTACAAAGAGATTTTAAATTGAATTTTTCTGATGTTCAGTATAAGAATGGACGATGTTGTAACTCAAAGTTTCAACCTTTCCCATGGTAATATGTTAAGCAGTAGTATACCTTTTGTGTGACTCAGATGGCACTGGCTGTTGCTTTAATGGTATGAGCAGTAAATCATGAAGATGTTAGTTCTGGCGATTTTTATTTCCCTTTTAAGACGAATATCCTGACCTGAATTCTGAGGAAGTGTCAAGTGAACAGTCTCGAAAGTTCAGAGGTACCTGGTGAGTTAACCTATCTCCAATTGCCAATTCCTAGTGAAACTCGGAATCACAGCCTCAAACAAAATCCCTCTGCAAACAATAATATTCTCCTTGGTTACTTTGAACTGGTGGCCATTTAAACTCTACCTCAAGGTTTTATCCACTCAATCACAGGTTAACCAATGCTACGAGGAAAGGAAACTGCCTCCCTATCTCAGTCAGAAGATGTTTAAATCTCCATGGTTATTGTCAGCCTCTATTTTTAGTGAATATTTTTTCCCCTTGTAATCTGTTCTTCTGCATCCCAGGCAATAGGGATATTCGTAATTATGCAAAGGAAGCATTTTGCCAACAAAGAGAAGCGAAGTTGTAATTAGTACAGTGAGATACAACTTTAATTCTTGGCTGTAATTCCATTATAGTCATACATGCCTCGTAAATCTTTAGGTTTCTCGATGGCAGATTTTTTTAAAGAGAAATACTTTCCATTATTCTGTCAAAATTACTTTCGTCAAAGCACAACAAACTTCCATGCAAGTTGCGTGAATTTGTAATCCAACATAAAAGAAGCAACTGGGGTAATATACGTGCTTATGATCGAAGCAAGTTTCGCAATCATATTTCAAAGAATCCGTAAATGCAATCAAAACTAGAGACGATCTAAAACTGCAGTAAGAAAGGAATTGGCAAATGGAGCAATGACCGTGAAATATTGCAATTAGTAGATCACCGATAAAGGTTTAATCTATTATTAAATACTGCGGTCTGTATTTAGCCTAATTTTAACCTCTGGAGTACGATAAAATGAAAAAGGAAAGAAGTGAATCTAAACACCAGTCACTAGCTCTTCCCTTCAACCACAAACAAGGTCATTGTTACCATAGGGTTCTTCGAAATTGGGTCATTACGACCAACTGAAAATGTGCAAATATATCGCCACTTTCTCGTTAACTGTTTAAATGGGCGTCTACTTTTTCTATCACTGTCAAATGTAAACATATTTGATTAATCATAATCAACTGGTTCATTAAGAAGTAACTTGTGCGCTACGTAATAATTCATGTAATTAGTGGAGTCGCGAAGTTCAGTCAAATGTTATTATATCATGGTATAACAACACAAGCACAGGGGTGCTTGTGACTTTACCGTTCACCAATTAGGGTGGCAGTGTATTTGTTCTAAAATAACACGTATGTACTACGTCTAGGAACCTTATGATCTGTAGAGAAATATAAATAATTAAAGATGTACACAAAACCCGAACCTATATCGAGGGATTAAGACATCTTCGAAAGTAATAAATCCAGCCAGGTTAAAGAAGGAGAAGCCATTTGAGCGAAGTTTGTGATGAATTTCGCCTTCACTGGTTAGACAGGACGCTAGCAAAAATAGTGAAGGAATGGTGGAAAGTATGACAAAGAGAAGGAGAGGTCGGTACAAAGAGCACCTGATGAAAATGAGCTTGATGGGAAGGTGCAGCATAAATGAATGCTCTTGCATTAGAGGAACAGTCTGTGAAAAGATGATATTGAACGCAGGCAGAACGAGACACCAAGAGACCCCAAGACAGTGGAAAAGAAAGAGCCCAGGAAGGAGGCAATGATGGGAGAAGAAAGACCTTCTGAGTCAGATTTAGACGAAGGACGAAGAGCAGAGAGAAACGGAACTACATTTTGTTTGCTGCAAAGACGAGACAGAGGGAATGTGGAGACGAATCATATCAGATCTTCAGGGATCATTAGAGTGTATTCCTAACAAAAGTCAAACAAAAAATAAAAATGAGGTATATATAACAGGAAGACTTTTAAACAATCAGACATTTACCAGGTCGTCGGTCACTCCTGATATTCCGAGTCATTTTAAAGGCTTCTCGTGGACGACAGAGGGATACAAATCCTTCTGATGCTCATCAATTTGGGAAAAATTATCCACTGAAAAAAACCGATTTCACGTAGAATCGAATATAGGACTTAGGCTAAAGGCCAAGCCCTGGGACCTATGAGGTCAATCAGCACTTAAACGGAAATTGACAGCTGTAAGTCTCACAACCAGCTACGAAAGTTGTGTGACTTTTCTCAGCCGATTTTTTTTTTGGTAATAATCGCCACTGAACTTGATGATGATGACGGAGAAGAAAGCAAAGTCGAAAAAGAGGAGATTGTGGGATCATCCTACGTTGCGAGAGAGGAAGAGTGAAGGAGAATTTCATTCTCTGTATCCTCGTGTCACTGATGATGAGAGTAAAAGGAACCTTTTTTTTTTATATATAAATTTCCTACATTTTGCATGATCCCATTGTGGTGTTTTCTTTTGATTATCCAAGTTTTCATGGGACAAAAGGTAAAATTACTTAATTATATGAAGGCTGAATCTCGACTGGAGTGGAGCAGGAGTTCCAGGACCATTGCAGCATGTATGTATGTAGTATATGTATATATATATATATATATATATATATATATATATATATATATATATACATATGTAAATATATACACATGATACACACACAAACATATACCCCCTTACCTCCTTTATTCCCTACTACACGGGAACGGAATCTTTACCTAGTTGCCAACGGTGCCCTGTCTGTAAGATGTCACGAGGCTTATGAAGACTGCGTAAATATAAAAAAATATCATTTATTTCCCAAAGCAATTGGTTAAAACAAAGAACAAAATGATTAACAAGTCATAATGGCATAAATACCCAAATCTGCCCATAAAGAAAACCAATAAGATAACATTCTACCTTCCGGACTAAGGTTACACTCTCAAACCCCAAACAAGTCACATTGTCTAGTATTTGTCAGTTATCAGTTAGAGAATCCCATTCCTAATCAACCATGGCATCAGACCCATCTGTAATAAAGATAATAGTTATATAGACACCCCACATCACTCTTTTCAAAGTATTTACGTAAAGAGAATATTTCCACACTTCTCTCTCTTTTCCAAAAGGTAACAGATTTTCTAAGTTTTTATAGAACGTGTCTTACCTTTTCGATGGGCGTTTTCTCCCGACACTTCGAGCAACCGCTGGTTCTCTCCTTTGCACAAAGAATGCGTCTTCCACAAGTACCCTGAACCAGTAGGCCTGTAATACGCGTACAAACGAATGCACATGCCTCGCAAACGGGGAACGACCTCTGAGACAAGTTGCTTGTTCAGCAAATGCCCTTCTCTCCCATGTGAACTTTGCAGTGTACCACCCCTTGTCTCTAGGCGAGCAGAGCTATGTGACTTTATTATTATATAAAACACTTTAAACATATTATTAGCCATTCCCCCTCTTTCACCTCTTTAGAGGAGCTCGGCTACCCCCCATGCTAGCACGCCTAGCTCTAGACACACAAGCGTCTTACAGTATATATAAAACCAGAGGCTGGCCTCAAAAAAGAAAATAATGCACTCCCGTCTCACACCATATCGGCAACTAATGCCCAATGTATCAATGTACCACATGACTTAGAGCCACCTCCGTTGCCGGAGCACTTGTGCTTCGTCGAATGCATAAAAGTTTAAGGACTCCAAGTACACAAACGGCGATCAGTATAGCGCCTAACATGATCATTACTATTGGTATAGTATAGCGGTCATCGAAAAAAAAAAAAGGTTCATCTTCACCACTATCTTCGAGTGGCGGGACAGTAATGGACTCCACTGTAGGCGGGATTCGAACCGCCTTATGGCTTCCGTGTAGGTGTCGGTGAAACACCTTTATCGACAAGTTGTAGACACGCCGACTAAGTACCATGAAGAAGTCTGTAAGAATCCTGCAGGAACTGTCAAACAGCTGAGATCCCTGTAGAATGAGCGAATTGTTGTAGACGCAGGTCGAGTACGTAACCCAACTCGAAACAACTCAGCACGCGCCATTATTCAGCGTCTGCGACCCTCGTGAGTGTATCCAACACCCTCCCATCGCGAAACTGTAGATTCGACGTTTTCTACTGAAGTAAACGTGGCGGTCCACCACCCCGTTATTCTATGCAAGTGCTACTCGTACCCGCCCTCATCGAAGACTGTAGACTCCTGGTTTATCCCAGAAATTATATCGAAGACATCTCATCCTTTGCCAAGGCAATCCACAAAAATGCCCTTCGTGTGTAGACTTGACTCAATCTCTGGTACTGTATAACGAAGTCGTCTCCCTTGCATCCTCACGTAGAGTTGGGAATTCTCCAAAGTCATTGTGTGTCCGTATTTAAAAGGTCTACATGGTCATAAAATAACTAAAGTCTTGTTTTGTTTTACCCCACAAATTCGTCACTAATTAATATATTCAATCTACTAATCAAATATTAGAAAAAGAAAAATTCCTCGCTAAACCAAATAATCTTTACCTACTGAATTCTCACAAATAATCCCATATCTGACAAACACACTATCAAAGAGAACTCATAAAGTCTAACAGTAAAAAACCCCTTTATGGTTTATATAACTAGCCTCCATAAAAATATATGCCGAACACCCATTCTATCCAACCCACATACCCTGACAAATTATATCTTCTATCTAATAGATAATGCTATTTAGAGCTTAACCCTCATTGCAACATCTCTCGTAAGAAAAGAAAAAGAAGAGAGAAAAAAATAAATAAATAATAAGATAATACAACGATAGTAAGTGAACTTTCCCCTCCCCATTACACAGCGCACCTAAGAGAAAAGAAAAAAAGAAAACATCAGTTTGTTTAATCATCTCGGACGACGTTAAGAAAAGAAAAAAACATATATAATTCAACATCTTTTCCCAAAAAGGAATGTGTACCGTTACAGAATCTGCTAGCGCAGGAACCCTATCGACAAGAAAAAAAATCCCCTTATATGACACGTTCTCGTGAAATGTCATAATCGGCATCTCCGAAAACCGTGCAAATCCCCGAGTCATCAATTCCAAAGGAAGGTTCGCAACCGGACTACCTAAGCAACTTCAGCAAAAAAGAAACCCACCTATGGAACACGTCAGGTGCTTAGCATTGCAGCATATTCAGACTCGCGACGCTAGAAAAAAAAAACTCATGATTCTCAAAAAAAAAAATGTTTAGTACTGAACTTCGTAAGCACACTCCCCAGAACCATCTCATTATACATAAACCATCATCTTAATAATAACACCACTCAGGTGACATAAATAATTCCTCTATTTAATTACTGACCCCACGCTAAAAAAAAAAACCATTCCGTTTCTCAGCTAAAGCAAACATTTGCCGAAAAATATTAACCCCGAAATCTTACGCCAAAACGCCGCAGACTTACATACAATAAGAGAGAAAAAACATTCGAAGGAAACAAAGGAGAAGGAAAAAAAAAATGCAAAGCCATTCTGTCATCAAATTACAAAAACAGATAGCAAGAAAAAAAAAGGAAAAATGAATGCAATGCGTGATCATATATTAATTGCCACAACCAATTCTTTTCAATTTCAATTTCGTATGTGTTAGCTTCGACTGACCTGTTCGTTCATTTAAAACTACAAACCTATTTCCATTTCTCTTCAATGACTTGTTTAAAAGGACCTTCAAACTTCGGGCCTAGTTTGTAATTTAACTCATTTCTCACGTTAAGTTTTAAAAAATACCTTATCACCGACATTGATCTTGGGATCAGATGATTTACTAATACTCTTTGAACCATATCTCTGGTTGTTGGACTCGAGATTACGGCTAAGACATGTGTGTCTCTCTCGCTGTGGATATCAGCGCTTCAACTGTATCCTCCCCCTGGTGAGGCGTAGTTAACAAATCAAATGTGCCTCGCGCTGGATAACCAAACAAAGCTTCAAAAGGGGACATTTTAATTGAATCGCTAACCATGGTGTTAATGCTATGTCTAACAAACGTTAATATATCTGTCCAATTTCTATCATACCACCTAACCGTTTTTCTGAGCGCTTCGAGCACTTTCCTGTTTCACTCGTTCGCACAACCCATTAGCCTCGGGTCTGTATGGAATAATTGTTACTTTCTGTATTCCCATGAATTCAGCTAAACACTCCAAGGTTTTGTTCACAATTCCCTCCCATTGTCGGTTAATAGAACTTCGGGTGAACCGTATCTGCAAACGATACCATTGAAAAATGCTATGGCTACTTCTTCGGCCGTTTTATGCTTAAGTGGGAAAATTTCTACTATCCTTGTAAGTTCATCTTATTACACTAGCAAGTACTTGTTCGCGTATCTAGACTCACAAAAATTCCCTAAGACGTCCATATGTATTCTCTGAAAAGGTTTACTCGGTATAGGATACGATCCTTAATTTGCATGACGTGTCTAGCAGGCTTACACGCGTTGCACACCGCACAATTCCTTACGAAATTTTCCACATCTTTACCCATATTTTTCCAAATGTATTTAGCCCGAACCTCATCATAAGTTTTTTCTATTCCCAAGTGAGGACTACCGAACCTGCAATGAACATATCTAAAACCACTGGAATTAGGACTTTCGCCTTACGATGTTGTCGTATCTCCTTTACTTTCACTGGTTTCTCAAACTTATATTTAATTTTCCTAAACCAACTGGATTAAGACTTTCCGGTACGATTCTTTGTTCGTAATCTCCTTTAAACTTTTCACTGGTTTCCCTTAAACTGTTTAAAACAAAAGATTTCCCTCTAACTCCCAAACCCGAAAAAGGCAAGCTATAACGTTTCTTAACTAATTCCCCTCTCAGAAATGCTTTCGCATCTGCTAAAACCTCGTCTTCATCTTGCCTTAGCTCTATGAGGGGTATATCCCATTGTATGGCTTCGTTAGTGACCTGCGCGACTTGGAAACCTTCCGCGTCACGAAAACTCCTGCTCAGAGCGTCCGCGACAACATTAAATTTTCCCTCTATATATTTGAGCTTTGCATCAAAATCTCTGATAGTTAGAAACCATCGAGCTCTTTTTGGGAGACAAATCGGGTTTATTAAAAAGATCGAGTAACGGTTTGTGGTCTGTAAGGACTTCTACTTTATTCCCCACCCCATCAGTAACATTTTAAAATGAACTAAGCTCGACACTATTGCAAAGGCTTCCTTATATATGGTGGCCATGGACTTCTCGTTACTGCCTTTTGTCCTGAACTTCCTGCTATAAAAAGCTATAGGATGAAATTTCCCATCAAACTTTTGCATAAGGCATGCACCTATGCCTTCCTGGCTTGCATCAGTCACTAATGTAAAAAGGTTCCTTAAAATCTGGAAACTTCAAAACCGGGGTATTCATTAGCGCATCTTTAAGCTTTTGAAAACTCTCCGCCTGGGATTCCTTCCATTGAAATTGAACGTCTTCCCGCAACATCAGTTAGGGGAGCTGCTCTGTTAGAAAACCCTTTTACGAACCTCCTGAAGAAACCGGCGATACCCAGGAATGACTTAATCTCTTTCTTTGATCTGGGGATGCGAAAATTCGCTATTGCTTTGACTTTAACGTCATTTACTCTAATGAACGTGACCTAGATATGTGATCTGCTTTTTCAAGAACGAACACTTGGCTAACTTGATTTTCAACCCCGCTAATCTAAGCCTCCTAAGTACTTCTGTAAGCACTTCCAGGTGTTGCGCGATCGTGTCCGTTGCGATCAGGATGTCATCCATATACACAAAAACATTTTTGCCCAATAACCCGTGCAAAACTGTGTTCACCAACCTGGTAAAAGTCATCGGACTGCCCGATAAAACAAACCGAAAGGCATTCGCGTAAATTCATAGTGTCCCTTGGGCATGAAAAGGCGGTATATTCCTTGCTACTCTCGCTGAGATGGGACCTGTAAGAAACCTTGCGCCAAATCAATTGAGCTATAAATATTATGTCCCCCAATTTTAATTTTTCGACAAAAAGATCTGGTATGCACGCAACTGGGTAGCGGTCAGGGATCATTTTTTTCTCATTTAAACGTCTAAAATCGACGCATACACGGACCGAACCTGTCTTTCTTAGGTACCGCTAACAAGGGAAAGTTGTAAGGAGACACACTGGGTCTAGTGATTCCTTCTTCTTCCCATCTATTAACTTCTTTCTCTACCTGTTCTCTGATTTTTGAAAGGTATGCGATATGCAGGAATATAAATAGGTTTCGAGTTGCTCTCCAAATTTACCTTATGCTCTAACACATTAGTCAACCCCAATTTATCACCTTGCAAGGCTACCGTATCCCCAAATTCCGCCAAGAGCCCGCTTATATCGCTTCAACGTGTTCGCTATAAATCCGCATTAGCCAAATGTTCACTAAATGTTTGTTTCCTTGATTGTATTTCTGCCTCCGAAAAAACGTCAGGTTTCCCCTCTACGATAGCCACAGAACCACTATTGCAGTTCCAATCATGGAAGTCTACTATATATGTATTTTTCTGGTATCTCCTAACTGTATCATTACAGTTTAATAGCTCCACCCACGTAACCCCATTCTTGGATACACTGTTCACCGATGCCGTGCTAACAACTCCCCTGAGCTTTTCACTGTTTTTCAATACACACACATCTGTGGGTTTTCTCATTTCCTTCAATTTAACTTTTACCATAACCTTTGAACCTGGTAGCAACATAATGTCTTCAAATAAAACACCTCTATATTTGTGGTTAGTATCTCCCCTTGCCCACCGCCCCATACAAATTACCACCTCAGTATTATCCCCAGCATTGTTAGTATCAGAAACAACATCCATATTAGTAATCATCACCAGTATTGTTAGTATCATTGTTACCACTATGGAACTCTGATAGAACCCCCGTAATCATGCTCCCTCCCAGATCCACCAACGTGTGTTTTACATTACCTTTCCCCATAACACTCGTATCACCGCCATTAATACCACCGAGCACCTCTCCTCTTTCAATAACCTCCATGTCCTCCATTCTATTCACGTCCTCATATGGTATGAGGTAATTCATTTTCCCGATTGTTATCCCACTTAGCACCCGCATGGATCGAAATCTGTGTCTTCTACAAGCAGGATGACCCAACAAGATTTTATTACCTAAGGCAATTCCTTTTATTACCAAAAAAGGTTCTGTTAACACTCTGTCACCGAGAGCAAACCTTATTTGTTACACAACCCAGGGTGTTTAATCTATGGGCTTGCACATCACACACCGTCTCCGTAGAGGGCTGCAAAGGGTAATTGGAGAACATGGATTGATACAAATTATAGTCCATTAGATTTATTGATGTTTTACCCCAGTGTCTATGAAAACCGGGATATCCACATCCCCTACTGTTCCATAGACTATGGGCTTGGGCTCTGGGGTGTCCCCCACAAGACCACAATGGCATGTACCAATCACCTGTACCCTTTTTGTTGATCGGGCTTCCAAAAATTTCGCCAATCCCTTTGCCCTCTGGTGACCCGCCTGGGAAGTTCTCACATTATAATTACCAGAACCTGCGGTGCAGGCCTCGCATCTCCTCCGTATCTGAGACGGACAAGACTGCCAATAATGCTCAGTACTTTTACACATTCCGCAATATTTAACCCTACATAATTTCTTTGGATGTCCTGGTTTATTGCAGTTGAAACAACGCAACTGCTGTTGCTTTTGATCGATCGATCTTTTGTTATACTCAACTTTTGCACACAGACGATGAGGAGAAAGTTCCGTGTCTCTCTGTACTCTATCCCTCGGGCCTGTCCCGTTAAAAATTGTGCTATCTACGGTGGACATTTAGACCTGTGTTTCTCTATTTGGGTATAAAGTAATTCTTCGTCTGAGGTAGGCTCAACCTTTTCATCAAAGCTATCCACTATTGCATCGGGTACCTCGTGTAAGAGCAGCGTAAAATAGATCAGTTTATGAACATTATTTAGAGGGAGATTATCCCCTGTAACCCATTTACATGTTTTCAATTTTCCTACCCAATCTGCCACTGCGTCAAACAGCTTTGAACTATGTTCTACAAGGCTATTAGTGCCTTTCCGTAGTTCATAAAGACCTTGAAGGTCTCTCATATTGTCGTACCTTGAAGGTACGACATATTGTAAATTGGAAACTCCTTGACCTATGACTGAGGTCTCCCTTATTGAAATCTAGCAAAGCTTTCGCCTCTCTGAATGCCTCTACATCGTCTACTATATTCTTTCCCGCTAAATAGTTATCAACTCCTTCTATGAAAATATTCACAGGTTGTGACAAAGTGCCATCCACAATCCCTTTGAACGGGCT
Source organism: Macrobrachium nipponense (assembly GCF_015104395.2). Classification (NCBI taxonomy): domain Eukaryota; kingdom Metazoa; phylum Arthropoda; class Malacostraca; order Decapoda; family Palaemonidae; genus Macrobrachium; species Macrobrachium nipponense. The sequence continues at coordinate 78,105,727 of NC_087214.1, read as the reverse complement.
GACCCCCGCAGAAATGTTCGTCACGTGATGTAGTAGCGTCGTCGGTTTAGTATCTGCCATTTTATCTTGATTCCCAAGGCTGTTCCTCGATCTCAATAACATCAATGTATTTATATACACTAAACCCAATCAAGAAAAAAATTTTTTTTCCAACAACAGATAACAAAAGGTAAGCGTCCCCGTCCCCAATCACAAAATCTACCCCACGAAAATGACAATAAAAAAAAATAATAATAACAAGGAAGGGATAGGAAAAGAAAGAATGCAAGGTGTTTCCGAGCTAACTCGCCTCTCTCTCCCTCTCTCTCTCTCTCTCTCTCTCTCTCTCTCTCTCTCTCTCTCCCTCTCTCTCTCTCTCTCTCTCTGGCACGACTTGCCGCAAAAATCCCACTCAGGCAAGTTCGCCACACAAACAAACACAAGGAACATGAACAAGAACAAAAAGTAAAGAAAATCCGCAAAACAAAAAGAGGAAAAAAAAATAAGAAAGAAAAAAAAACTCGAAAATACACTTACGTCTTCATATGACCATAAACCAAATTCACATACACCGCAAACATGCGCGAACTGCGAAACACTTTAACCCTTAAACGCCGAAGCGGTAAAAAAAAAAATGTCTCCCGTGTGCCGGAGACGTTTCAGAGTGAGCGCGGAAGCGGAAAAAATATTTTTTTCAAAAAATCACAGCGCGCTTAGTTTTCAAGATTAAGATGTCATTTTTTGCTCCTTTTTTTGTCATTGCCTGAAGTTTAGTATGGAACCATCAAAAATGAAAAAAATTATCATTATCATATATAAATAATGCGATATATGATAGCGCAAAAACGAAATTTCATATATAATTATATTCAAATCACGCTGTGCGCAAAACGGATAAAGGTAACAAGTTACTTTTTTTTTTCGTTGTAATGTACACTAAATTGCAATCATTTTGGTGGTATATAACACATTGTAAAACGATAAAAGCAGCACAGAGAAAATATTATCACAAAATAATGCATGAATTCGTAACGCGCGGACGTAAACAAATATTTTTTTCAAAAATTCACCATAAATCTAGATATTGTCCTAGAGACTTCCAATTTCTTTCAAAATGAAGACAAATGATTGAATATTACTATACTGTAAGAATATTAGCTTACAAATGCAGTTTTCGACCATATCTGACGAGTTAAATTTGACCGAATGTCGAATTTTTTTTATAAATATTTTTTTATATGCAATTATTTCGGAAATAAGAAAAGCTACAACTTTCAAATATTTTTCGTTTTATTCTACATGAAATTTCGCACATTTTCATATATAAAACTTTATGAAATGCCTAATATGAAACGGAGCAAATATTCCGAGAATGGGACTTACGCATTTCGGAGATTTGTGGCGGAGAATCCGCGCGCGGAGGGAAGGAAAGTTTCTTTTTTTTAAATTCACCATAAATTTAAATATTGTGCTAGAATTTGTTTCACGATGAAGATAAATGACTGAATATTACTATACTGTAAGAGTTTTTATCTTACAATTGCGTTTTTTCGACCATTTCGGTAGAGTCAAATTTGATCCGAACGTGTTCTATATATCGTGATTTATATGCAAATATTTCGAAAATGAGAAAAGCTACACCTTCAACTATTTTTTTGTTGGGATTATACATGAAATTGCGCACATTTTCATATATAACACTTTATGTAACGGCTAATTTAAAATGGTGCAAACAGTACCACAATCGCACGTATGATTTTTTCGGAAGAGTTACCGCGCGGACGTAAAGAAAATGTTATTTTTTTCATAAATTCACCATAAATCGAAATATTGAGCTAGAGACTTCCAGTTTGTTGCAAAATGAAGGTAAATGCTTGAATATTACTAGAATATAAGCGTTTTAGCTTACAATTGCATTTTTCGACCATTTCGGTAGAGTCAAAATTGACCGAAGGTTGAAAAGTTGTCACTTATCATTTTTTATATGAAAGTATTTCAAAATTGATAAAAGCTACAACCATGGGTTGTTTTTAGTTGTATTGTGCATGAAATTGCGCACATTTTCATATATAAAACTTTATGTAACGGCTAATTTAAAATGGTGGAAACATTACCACAATCGCATGTATGATTTTTTTCGGAAGAGTTACCGCGCGGACGTAAGAAAAAAGTTTGTCCATAAATTCACCATAAATCGAAATATTGTGCTAGAGACTTCCAATTAGTTGCAAAATTAAGTTTAATGATTGAATATTACTAAAATATAAGAGTTTTAGCTTACAATTGCGTTTTTCGACCATTTCGGTAGAGTCAAAGTTGACCGAAGGTTGAAATTTTTGCACTTATCGTTATTTATATGAAAATATCTCAAAACCGATAAAAGCTACAATCATGAGTATTTTTTTGTTGTATTCTACATAAAAATGCGCACATTTTCATATATAATACTCCCTGTAACAGCTAATTTAAAATGGTAAAAAAACTATGTCAAAGTGACGAAATAATTTCCGAGATGGTGTCACAGATACTTTTTAGTGCGGCAAGAAAGAAAATTTGCGCTTGCGCGCCTGCGTACGATTGTAAACAAAACAACACCTTGATCCGTGAACTCCAGCAGTCCCCCAAGGCGCGTGATTCAAGAGTTTTGGCTGGTAGGCCTAAAAGTATTTTTCGCGAATTTTTAAAAAAAACTTTTGTATGTCGACGTAAAATACGTCCAGTCGGCACCGAGAGACAAAAAATGTCGACGTAAAATACGTCCAGTCGGCACCCGAGAGACAAAAAATGTCGACGTAAAATACGTCCAGTCGGCGTTTAAGGGTTAATATGTCGAAAACTAAACTTTCTCCCCCCCCTTTTTTCTCTTTTAAACACCTTTATTCCGTAATCTCAAGAAATCAAACTGACTTGGCTTGGGAGAGGAAGACTGTCTGAGGCACAGCTTCTCTCTGTCGAATCAGCAGTAATGACCCTGAGTTGCCTATGACATGATTAATAACCCTTCTCCTATCAAAATAAAAACCGAAACCCCCTATTACTAACTGGTCACCAGTCCCTTCGGAGCGTACTACAGCTTGAAAAATATATAAAAAGCCTTTACCGCTGCCACCACTATTATTCCCTAAACTACACAAACTGGGAACTCTTACCTGTTGCCAACGGTGCCCTGTCTGTAAGATGTCACGAGGCTTATGAAGACTGCGTAAATATAAAAAAATATCATTTATTTCCCAAAGCAATTGGTTATAACAAAAGAACAAAATGATTAACAAGTCATAATGGCATAAATACCCAAATCTGCCCCATAAAGAAAACCAATAAGATAACATTCTACCTTCCGGACTAAGGTTACACTCTCAAACCCCAAACAAGTCACATTGTCTAGTATTTGTCAGTTATCAGTTAGAGAATCCCATTCCTAATCAACCATGGCATCGGACCCATCTGTAATAAAGATAATAGTTATATAGACACCCCACGTCACTCTTTTCAAAGTATTTACGTAAAGAGAATATTTCCACACTTCTCTCTCTTTTCCAAAAGGTAACAGATTTCTAAGTTTTTATAGAACGTGTCTTACATTTTCGATGGGCGTTTTCTCCCGACACTTCGAGCAACCGCTGGTTCTCCTCCTTTGCACAAAGAATGCGTCTTCCACAAGTACCCTGAACCAGTAGGCCTGTAATACGCGTACAAACGAATGCACATGCCTCGCAAACGGGGAACGACTCTGAGACAAGTTGCTTGTTCAGCAAATACCTTTCTCTCCCATGCGAACTTTGCAGCGTACCACCCCTTGTCTCTAGGCGAGTAGAGCTATGTGACTTTTATTATTATTATATAAAACACTTTAAACATATTATTAGCCATTCCCCCTCTTTTCACCTCTTTAGACATACATATATATATATATATATATATATATATATATATATATATATATATATATATGTATGATGTATGCTATTTGTGCATATTTTCTCTCTTATGCAGTTACTATTAACGTTAATGGTATTAATGGTATTAACTGTAAAATGGATATATATAGATAAATATATATATATATATATATATATATATATATATATATATATATATATATATGTATATATACAAATTTACGTATACCTATATATGTAATATGTACATAGTACATAATATGCATATATGCATATATATATAAAGAATTTTGTTAATAACATCAGGACCGCACCCAAGTCTTCCAAGTGAGCGTCGAGGGCGACAGCCATTTATCCGCACATATCATAAAAGAAGTTGGAACCTAATTGCTCCGTTCCTGAGGTGTTTTCCCGGGCATTAGTCTTGCTCCGCCCATACCAACAAATCTTACCCAATTTCCCACCCGACCCAGCAGCGAGTGAACTAGTGTTATTTCATTTGATTTATCCTGTTCATTGTGAGCCATGATTGAAATCAACAGATGTTTCACTGAAAAAATAACTTCTTCCGACTCCCAATGGAACCTAAACAAAGTCTTTCCAGTGACAGTCCAGGGCGTCATAAAAGAAGCTGGAACCACTAAAGCCAGCTCCCTTCTGGAATGACTCCAGGAAAAAAAAAAGAAGAATGAATGACCTCAGCAAATTTCATTCTTCAACTGCTGTAACATGAATGAACCACTGAGTGTCTGCACAAGAGAAAGATTCCGGAGCTCAGTACCTTTAGAAAAAAAAAAAAAAAAAGAGTAAAAATAAACTGAGTGATAAATGGAGGAAAGGTTGTGCTGATCATTTCCCATCTGAATGTGCTAAGATTGTTTATTTACATAACTTTCTTGTCAATCACCAGCCTGGAATCCTGAAGAAAAGAAAACTTTCTTGTTCTTATTTAGTGCTATTTCTGTGGTCTGCTAAATTCATAATACAAGAAGACTGTATAGATACAAACACATTTATATATATATATATATATATATATATATATATATATATATATATATATATATATATCTATATACATATATATATATATATATACATATACATATATATAATATATATATATATCTATATATATATATATATATATATATGTATGTATGTATGTATGTATGTATGTATTGTATGTATATATATATATATATATATATATATATATATATATATATATATATATATATATATATATATATAAATATATATATATATATATATATATATATATATATATATATATATATATATATATATATATATATATATATATGTATATATATATATATATATAATATATATATATATATATATATATATATATATATATATATCTAGACTGGTACATTAATAGTTAAAATTAGGGGGATAACGAGTAATGCAGTCTGGAATGCATGACAGTACAGCCTCGAAGGTGTTGGAAAGTTCGTAAACATCGAGTTCCTCACGACGTCGGAACTAAACAGTCAGTCGGAAGTCATATGATCGTGACGTCAGAAAAATGCAGTTGCGTGCGTACATCAGTTTGTGCGCCTAATATTGTGTGTACAAGAGACATGAGAATGTACGCACATCAGAATAGAATAGCGTGCATACGTTAGTGCGACCATGAATGTCACCATAATCCCCAGGGTGGTAGTTAGTGGAGGTCGCCAGAGACTTTGGAAAACCAAGGAGGGGCCTTAGGAGGTCCATCAGATAAAGTGACTTGAAAATGAAAGACTGTGGAAAAACTTTAGATGGATGGACGATATTTAGGGCTAAAGCCCCGGCACTGGGGCCAAGAAGGCTATTCAGCGCTGTAATGAAGGTTAAATAAATTGTATATTTGTAAATGAATGAATGACTTAGTGAAAGAAACGATTAATAAAATTAGGTGTGACCAATGAATAAATAAAAATATAAAGTTTAATGAATGGCATAATATATATTAAACATCGTTTAATGTCTTTACAAATCTGTATGATATATAAAGAAAAAATTAAATCTTATCAAAAATTTGTATACATTTTAAAAAGGAGATTAAAGCAGAACTATCTGTCTCATCTCCTAAGATATTCGAGAGGGATTTACCCTGGAAATATCTTTCCCTTTGGTTAAAATATCTGGGGCAAACCATCAGAATATGCTCCACTGTTAGTATCTCGTCATAGTAAGCACACATTGGGGTGGAATACTTTCTTCTAAAATAAACTGAGGGGTTAAATAAGTGTGCCCAATCCTTAATCTCGTTAAAATAACCTCTGTTCGTCTGTCAAGCTGGAATGACGAAGGCCACGGCTGTATATTTTTCCTAATATTTCTATACTTATCATTATTGGCAATAAGAGGAGAAGTCCATCTTCTTGCCATTGACTTAATACATAAGACCTAATAGGACCTTTTAGGTCTGTATGAGGGACTTTTCTGAAGTTGTTTTTGGTAAAACACTAGCGGCTTTTGCTTCTCTGTCTGCAGTCTCGTTTCCGTGAATCCCAATGCGAGAAGGCACCCAACAGAGAGAGACTAACTTACGCAGACAATAAATACGAAAAAGCGACTTATGAACTTTTTGAATTAATGAATGAAAACTGTTCAATTTTTCAATAGCTTCTAAAGTGCTTTTAGAATCTGAGCATATGAAAAAATTAGTGTCAAAACTGTGAAGAACTAAATCTAGGGCAGAGACTACAGCTGTTAACTTGGCAGTAAATATTGATGCAGAGTCAGGTAATTTAATTTTGAATGATGACGTTGATGTTGGTAATGGTATGGCTTTAAAAAAAAAATTTTCGCACTTCTATGACACTTTACAATTTCTAATTTGACAGGAAATTGTTAGTAATTACTTTATACATTTCATCTTGAGCCTATTTTTCTTTAGATACCGAGTCACCAAAACGTTCCAGTGGCAGGTTATCAGACCAAACTTTCAAAGACAAATAATACAACAGAACGAAGTCTTCGATGATTCGTCTCAAAATCCTTTGGATCATTTTCACTCGACCAAAGGATTTCTCGTAGGATTTCAACAAGATAAGACAAACACTTAAAGGGAATCACGAACCCCCTGCTGAAGGATAAATACATTATGATCTTGAATTACTTTTGGAAGATATACTTTTCCTCGGCAAGAAAGTGAAGATAGAGAGAGAGAGAGAGAGAGAGAGAGAGAGAGAGAGAGAGAGAGAGTAACACCGATGACAAAGAAACCTTGAGGCAATACTTATGTCAGCCTCTTCAAAAAAAAAAAAAAAAAAAAAAAAAAAAAAAAAAAAGATGGTTGCTTTGTTTCGTGACCCGAGGAATCAGACGATTGACTTTGCCCCACTGATAAAAAGCAACTTGTTTTGAGAGAGAGAGAGAGAGAGAATGTGCACGTTTTACCTAAAATTATAGAGAACTTTCCTTTGCAGTTTATCATCTCCTCCAGGATTATAACATCAGTGACCTACAGCTGACGGAAATCCTAAAAAAATGAGTAAATAAATAAAAAAATAAAAAAATAAAAGCTCGCCAAGTATGGTTGTTAAATACGAATCATTAAACTAAGTATTTTTTCTTCTTTTACCGTAAATGACCCATAATGTCGCCAACAGCTTCAACTCTGTATATTTCTAACCACAAAGAGCTCTTCGCCTTTCGGTTATTTCACTTACTTTTGGACCTGGAACTGGAATATAGAATTTAGGCCGGAGGCCAAGCGCTAAGTCCCACGAGGTCATTCAGAGCTGAAAGAGAAGTTGCGAGTAAGAAGGTTTTAAAGAGTTAACAGTCGGAAGGCCTCGCAGTTGCACGATGAAACAATGCTTGAAGATGGTAAAAAGAAAGATGAAAAAAAGAGAATAAAAACAAAGGTACAGTAAAAGGAATGAAAGGGGTTGAAACTAGTGGACGAAGGGACACTGCTAAGAACCTTTAGTAATGTCTACAGTGCAATCCGTGAGGTGCACTGACGACACTAGCCCCCTACGGGAGCGAAGTGAGTTGTGAAAGCAGCTCTGTGCTGTAAAAGAAATGAGGAAAAATAAAGACCAAACTAAATAAGAATAACAACAAAGAGCAATAAAAAGGACGAAACGACCAGACCAAGACCCAAGTCGGCCCCTTCAACAAAAGCCAAAAGTTCCACCAGCCTCGAATTGCTGCTGTTACCATCCCGAAGTCGCCAGTCAGTGCTAAGTGTTATCGCTGCACTTTCTTTTGTTTTCTCTATCATGAATTATGACGAATACAATAATGTTCAGCAGCCTGAGTTCATAGCTTCAATTGTGATGTCATCTTAAAATTACAATGGCTTTTGTCATCATTTACTTGAAGCGGCCTTCCTCTCTCTCTCTCTCTCTCTCTCTCTCTCTCCTTCTTCTTCTTCTTCTTCTTCTTCTTCTTCTTCAGTCATAATAAATGATGTTTTCTTATCTCCAAACAATATCTTAAACTTGAAATCTAAATATTGTGACAGGGTAATGTTGCTATAAGTAAACGACCAATATTTTGCGTAACATCTGTCATAATCTTTTCCGTGGAATTCGTCTGATAAATGTTCTATCATTGCATCTGGTCTAAGATTAAGAGGTTCTCTGCAAATCTTTGCATAATAGTTATTAATACCATTTGGATCGTCATCAAGTGTAGCTGTTTTTGGTGAAATAAAACTTTCAATTGGTCATACATAGAAGCCCGTTTCTTCTTATTAATTAAATTAATATACCCTACACGACAGATTTAGAGAATACTGCCCAGCGACTGATATGCTGGGAAGTCCACTAAGAGAGAGAGAGAGAGGAGAGTGTCAATGTCAAAATTCTTAATTCCATTAAAAACGGGTATAACATATATTTCTTTACTCGTTCTTGGAAAACGTAAGAGAGAGAGAGAGAGAGAGAGAGAGAGAGAGAGGAGAGAGAGAAACAGTTCTATACAAAAGATCGCCCTAAAATCGACATTTTTTTTTTCTTATTAACAAATTGCATAGAGAAAAAAAGCTTATCGTTCCTTAGGGCAATCCCTCTCTCTCTCTCTCTCTCTCTCTCTCTCTCTCTCTCTCTCTCTCTCTCTCTCGTTCTTTCTCTATATATCTTATGTTTCCCAAGAATGAGTAAAGAAATACATGTAATACCCGTTTTAATGGAATAAAGAATTTTGACATTGACTCTCTCTCTCTCTCTCTCTTTTTATGGACTTCCCAGCACATCAGTCGCTGGGCAGTATTCTTTTAATCTATAGTGTAGGATATATTAATTAATAATTAATAAGAAGAAACGGGCTTCTATGTATGACTGATTGAAAGTTTTATTTCACCACTGTCACAAGTACTATTCACTAGTTAATAGATATTAATCACAAGCTATGCAATAGCACTTGAAGGTTCTTTTAGTCTTTTAAATGTTGTAGACGAAGTGGTGATAAACAAGTATATGAGTTTTTTAAAGTTTTAATTATAACATTAGCAAAAAGATATATATAACATTTAATTGATAATAAAAGTGAATATGGAATAGTCACGTGAATATAATAAATGTCAAACAAATATCAATAAGTAAGAACGGTGTTCATTTCATCAATAATAACGTACGTAACGAGAAATAAAATGATTGCCGTCTGATTTTACATTTTATACATATATATATAAATATAAGCAATAGGTATCTCATTTAATAATAAACAAAATACAGGGAAAAGATACCGAGTACACTCGCGGATACTGCCGTGCGGTCGGTCACTTATCCCTTGTGCATAAGGCCACAACCCTCAAACATGCTTTCGTGACTTCGACCGGCCAATAAACACTCTCTCGATCATAGCGACCAGTGCACATTTTGCGATTACCGTAACATTTACCACTAAACACCAAGCACCAATACTTCGGTGACGGTAAACAACCAACGCCGACGAAGAGCACTTTCAAGTAGGGCTGGTGTATAAAATCCAAGGTGGCAGGGATCTCGACCTCTTCCGCACAACAGCACCACGAATGCACTCCCGAGTTATTTCTGCTGATCCCCATTTCACTTCTGAAGAGAGAGAAACAGTAACTAAACAATGTCCAAAACAAAATGTCAATTACCAATCTTCATTACGGTAACAAGAATTCGTTGGTAATTACAGTTGGGTCTTTAACTCGGCTTTAACTCTGAAATCCCTATATACATACAAACAGTACTTATTATGATGTAAATATAGTTTCAACCTAAATACTAAACAAAATATAAACACACTGTGACAATACCTCCCCCCTTAAAAAAGAAAATAACAATTTTCTGTACTTAACTTATATATCAGTTTCACATCTGCTCAAATAATCAGCTCCAACATTCTCTGAACCCTTTATAACTCTTATATTGAAGGGATATGGTTGTAGACTCAATGACCATCTCATTAATCTTGGATTTAATTCTCGAGCAGTCTGAAGATAAGCCAAGGGCTTGTGATCAGTCTCCAGAACGAAGGATCTTCCATACAAATAGACTGCGAACTTCTGAATCCCCCAGACTATGGCAAGGCGGCACTCTTCTCACGGCAGCAAACTTAGTTTCCCTCGGTAGCAATTTCTACTTTCATAAGCAATCGGACGCTTCACTCCATCCACTTCTTGCAGAAGTATGGCACCCAACTCCAGCGTTCGAAGCATCTGTACGTAATACGAATTCAGCCTGCAAATCTGGAAGTAAAAAGAATAGGCTCGGTGGGAGCAATTTTGTTCTTAAGAGAAACAAACGCCCGGTCATGCATTTCCTCCCACAAAAGGTCATTAGGCTGATTTTTCTTGGTGAGATCTGTAAGACAGGACGCGATAGTAGAATAATTTGGAATAAACTTGCGATAATAACCACATAATCCCAAAAATGAACGTAATTCCTTCTTGGTCCTCGGATGTTTTGCACTAACTATTTTCTCCACTATCTTTAGTAGGCCACATCTTATTCTCGCCTACAACGTGTCCCAAATACTCAATTGAATACATGCCAAAGAAACATTTAGTAGGTTTAGCTGTTAGTCCAGATTTTTTTAGTCTACTCAAAACTTCTTCCAAAAGATACAAATGCTCCTCCCAAGTTTTTGAATGAATTATCAGATCATCTAGAAAAAAACTCACCCCCTCTAAATCTGCAAATAGACTTCTCATCATCTTATTGAAAGTGGCTGGGGCATTCACAAGTCCAAATGGGAGTACTTTAAACTGGTACAGTCCTAAATCTGTTTGAAATGCAGTATACTGTTTACTATCTTCATTTAGAGGAATTTGCCAATATCCGCGGGATAAATCCATCTTAGAGAAATATATACTTCCACTTAAGCTGGCAAATATCTGCTCTGGGTCACACATAGGTTCACTATCAAAAATAGTTAAGGCGTTCAGTCTTCTAAAGTCTAGACAAATTCGCTTTGAGTTATCAGGTTTCGAAACTACTACCATAGGGGCTGAATATGGAGAACTTGAAGGCTCAATAATATCCAAAGCTTTCATAGATTCTATTTCTGAATTCACATCTCTGCGCAAAGCATAGGGGATTTTGTAGGGTTTTACTTTAACAATTTCTTCTCTTACCAACCTGATTTGGTGTTTGATCACGTGAGTGCGCCCGGGAATCTCCGACATTACCTCTCTGTAGCGGCTAAGGAGAGCCTCCAGATTCTGCTTTTGATTTTCCTGTAATTCCTTATTCAGATTGGTTTGTTCCCATGTAGGTGAAGGTCCAGTATCAGGCACTAGTAGGGGTGAGAAATCCTCCTGTGGATCCTCCTCGACCACTGCAATTGTACCTCCACTTTCTCGAACTTCTACAGAACTTTTATTCCTAGGAATGTAAGCTTTAAGCAAGTTAGCATGATAGTTTCCTTTTTCCATTTATTTGAATTTCATAACCCATCTTCCCCCTCACACCAACAACAGGAAAAGGACCCTTCCACTGAAGTAACAATTTATTATTAGCCTTGGGTAATAGTAAGAGAACTTCACTGCCAATTTTAAATGTTCTATTTTTAGCCTTTTTATCATAAAAGAATTTATATTTACCTTGCGACTTCATCAGTTCCTCTTGGGCCAACTTACAAGTTTCTTCTAATCTTTCTCGGAGGTTGAATACATAATCGTAAGTAGATCTTACCTCTTCCTCATTTCTCTCCTTATCCCACAAATCTCTCAGAATAGCTAAAGGGCCACGCACCGTTCTCCCATATAATAATTCAAAAGGGGAAAACCCCATGCTTGCCTCTCAGTATGCAAAGAGAACTGCAGGCAGGTATCTATCCCAAGTAGTAGGTTGTTCAGCACACATCCTTTTAATCATAGATTTCAACGTTCCATTGAACTTTTCAACTAGACCATTCACCATCGCATGATAAAGGGTCATAGGAAGATGCTTGATTGACAAAAGACCTCTAACTTCGTCCATCATCTGCGATGTAAATTGACTGCCTCTATCAGTCACCATTTCTTCAGGAATCCCGACTCTGGAAAAGAAACTCAATAAGGCATCAGCTACACGCTCAGTTTCAATAGATGGTAAGGCTATGGCTTCAGGGTATCTGGTTGCATAATCAACCATGGTCAGGATATATTTGTTACCAGAACTACTTCTTGGCAAAATAGGTCCTATCAAGTCAACAGCAACACGTTTAAAAGGAGTGTCAATGAGTGGTACCTCTCCCAAAGGTACCTTCCCAACTTTTCCTCTAGGACAAGTTTTCTGACAAATGTCACACGACTGACAGAATCTCTTTACTGCTGCCCCAATACTGGCCAGTAAAATTCCTGCCTTATTCTACTAAGGTCTTCTCAGCACCAAATGACCTCCAAGTATTCCTTCATGTGCCATGCTCATCACGCCCTCTCGAAGCTTAAACGGTAATACTAGTTGCTTGTGTTCAATACCTCGATCTGAATATATTCTGAACAACAATCCTCTCTCCAAAACTGCCTTACCTTTTCCATCCTCTAGTAATAGCTTTACCAGTTCTTGCATCATCTCGCAGAGATCTTAAGCTTGGATCCTCTTCTTGCTCTTCTTGATTTCCTTTGAATCCATGTCCCAAGAAATCTTAGAGTCAGACGTTTTCAGCTTTTGGAATGTAGATTGAGATTTCTTTGCACCATCTCTCGTTAATACAGCGCCGGATGTGGGTTCCTCCAACCTTGTTGCTCCAGGGTGTTGCCTATGATGAATATAAAAAGAGGGTCCTCCATGCCACAGCAAGGGTAGTACCGTGAAAAATTGGCGATTGAATGTAAATTACAGTCCAAAGGATAAGTTTCTACAAGATTCTTGTTCATATATCGGAATCCTACTGCTCTCAGTAAAATGTTCAACAGGCACCAAGTAAGTCTTCTGGCTATGACAGTTGTAAACAGTGTCCTCAAAATTTCACTGGGTTTCCGTATAAATACCCCTCCCGACAGGCATATCAGAAGCAACACTTGCAAACTCAGTGGGAACATTATTTAAACACTTCATTATTTATATCCGCAACAGGAGCTTTAAAAATTTCTTTACGGCCTTTCTGTCCAAAAACAACTTCTCCTGCTGCAGCATGATCCATTTTTCTTGGATCTTTGCAGTTCCTCTAAACAATTGAAGCCTTATGACCAATTGTCACATTTATAACACTAATAGAGGGTGGACATCGAATGGGTTTAGCAGTCTGCTCGGATGCGCTTCCCCGGATAAGTCAACTCGTCACTACGTACTGAGAAAATATCTAGATATGAAAAAACCTCCATGAGCCTGAACATAAACTTTCTGCTAATTCAATTCATTCTGTTAAGCCGATAATGGTAAGCCGCTCTCTCAGATGTACTGCAACGCTGCACACATCTGCAAAAATTGCTCAATAAGAAATAAATCAGTAAGCCTTCACCTGTCATTCACACTTTGAACATTTCAATCGACCTCTCAAGAGATGTCTTAAATCGAGACAAAACTGTTCAACTAATTCATTCTTCTGAGGTTTAACTGACCGAAACTTTACTCTGAAACCTTCCTCATACAATCAAATCTTTTCATCCAGTGATTCAGAACCCTTATTATAATCCAAAGGCATCCTCGGTTGAAAGTCTAACGTAAACTTTAAAGCGCCAACCTTAAATGTGAAACTTAGAAATTATAGCCCAATCCCCTTTAGGCCACTTGGCTGCACTAGCAAGAACTTCAAACCTAAGATATGGCATTCAATATCATCCTGGTTTTATCAAAAATCAGGAATAGAAGGACCTACTTTACTCTTACCTGTTACCTTCAGTGTTCGGAACCTTCGGTATAACTGGCGATCCTTGATTTCTTTTTGCAGTTTCAATTTCTCAATCTCCTGTTTTGCAAGATTCTGGCATATCATACAAACGAATCTCCTGAGCTCTATCTCTCCACTTTTTAACGGTCAGATTCACGCTCCTTTCTTTCTCCTGGCGTTACCCTTTCTCGTACCTCACGAGCCGCTTCTAGTTGTTCACGTCTTAATTTAGTTCCTTATTTCTAATATCCCTTAAAGCACTTGGTCATCACTACAAATCTTCTAAGGTCTTCCGCCTTCATAACCAAGCTCTTTGCCGAGAGCTGTTAATCGCGATGGAAGACATAATTACGACTGACTTTCAGATTATCAATTTTAACACAATTATCTTTTTAAAAACACTGTCTACATCTTGACAAGTCGCCGATTGTCACAAAGTACTATTCACTAGTTAATAGATATAATCACAAGCTAGGCAATAGCACTTGAAGGTTCTTTTAGTCTTTTAAATGTTGTAGACGAATTGGTGATAAACAGTATATTGAGTTTTTTAAAGTTTTAATTATAACACAAAAACAAAAATTTTAGGCAAAACAAAAAAAGGGGGTGGGGGGGGGAAATATATATAACATTTAATTGCTAATAAACGTGAATATGGAAATAGTCACGTGAATATAATAAATGTAAACAAATATCAATAATAAGACGGTGTTCCTTCATCAATAATAACTACGTAACGAAAAATACAATGATTGCCGTCTGATTTACATTTTATTACATAGATATATAAATATAAGCAATAGGTATCTCATTTAATAATAACAATTACAAGGGAAAAGATACCGAGTTACACTCGCGGATACTGCCGTGCGTGGTCATTACCCTTGGCATAAGGCCACAACCCTCAAACAGCTTTCGTGACTTCGACAGGCCAATAAACACTCTCTCTCGATCATAGCGACCAGTGCACATTTTGCGATTACCGTAACATTTACCACTAAACACCAAGCACCAATACTTCGGTGACGGTAAACAACCAACGCGACGAAGAGCACTTTCAGTTAGGGCTGGGTATAAATCCAAGGTGGCAGGGAATCTCGACCTCTTCGCACAAACAGCCACCACGAATGCACTCCGAGTTATTTCTGTGATCCCCATTTCACTTCTGAAGGATGAGAAACAGTAACTAACAATGTCCAAAACAAAAGTCAAGTACAATCCTTCATTACCGGTAACAAGGAATTCGTTGTAATTACAGTTGGGTCTTTACTCGGCTAACTCTGAAAGCCCTATATACATACAAAACCAGTACTATTATGATGCTACATATAGTTTCAACTAAATACTAAACAAATATATAAACACACTGTGACAACCACTGCTAACGATCCGAACGGTATAATAATTTTCTGCAAAGTTTTGCAAAGAACTTCTTAAGCGCGTCACACTAGCGAAATTTCCGTCGACTTTTTCTCTTAGTTGTCGTCGACTTTCCAAAGACGTCGACGTCATTTCCGTATCTCCGGTTGTCACACACGTTTCGTCTTCATACCGTAGTTGTCGTCGTCAAAAACGTAAAACAAGCCATTGAGCTGTGACTTCCGGAATGATAAGCAAACTATGCTTTATAACACAAAGCAATAGTGGGTCGTGCTTGAATGTGTTTAATGATGCTGCATAGAATTAAAAAAAAAACGTCTTTGGGTTCGGTCCTGGTAAAAAAGAGTGAAAAGAAAATTTTATTTTAAAAATAAGCTAGGGGTAGCTTATTTTTTAAAGTAAGCCAGCCTTAGTTACACAACCACAGTCAGACTTATTATAAATTAAGCTAGAGAAACTGCAAAAAATTAAAATTTTTGTTTATATTATTTGCTAATGCCCTCCCCTCCAAACAAAAAAAAATTGAGAGCAGACCTAGGCCAGATAACAATCTGATATTCACAATATAGGCATGCTTATCTGTATAAAGATCGCAAGTTCAGGAAGTTTTCCTCAGTCGCATGGTGATCTCTTGGGTAATTTTTCATTAAGACCCTTTTTCATAAAACCATTATGCTTATGGTCCATAAGCATCGTCTCCCCCCATCTTCGACCAAAAACTGTTATGGGCGGCAATTCTTGTCCACTGTAACAAGAACTCCATCTTGCAATCTGATGACTTGAATGCGCGCTCTCCAGATATAAAAAAACAATAAAGTCGACGGTTAGCGGTGGGTTGAATTCGATCGGTACCGTTTTCAAGATTCGTGACGACGACACCAGAAAAGCGTCGTCCCAAAAACAGTGAAACGACGTCAAATTCAAAAAGTCAACGGAAATTTTGCTAGTTGGCACAGCGCCATTTAGTCTTAGAACATGATGCAATGATAGAAGTATTATCAGACGAATTCCATGACAAGATTTGGGAAGGTTAAGCGAAATACCGGTCGTGTAGTACTTTCGCCCCCCAAAGATAAACCTGACCAGTATTTAGATTTAAGCTTTATGATATTATTCACAAAGGACAATTATTGGACTCTGGTTATATTGACTCACGTTCAAACAGAGAGAGAAGCGTTCTTCAAGTCTCCACAAGTAACTGATACAAAAGGCGGAATTTCCTTCAAATATCATTTAAGAATAGACTATATAATTCAGGCTCAAGCCAGCGCTGGAACTTATGAGGCATTCAGCGCTGCAACGGAAGATGACAATAGAGAGGTTGAAAAGGGTGTAACGAGAAGGGAAACTCCCAAGTGGCTCTAGAAAGCAATTGTTGGGAGAGGGTGAAAGTATGGTGGGCGGAAAGAGAATAGGACGGAGTTTACCTTAAAGGGAATGAAAGGGGTTGGGTAGAGCGATGGGACGCTGCAAAAACCTTAAGTAATGCCTGGGGCACTGGCCCCACTACGGGCGCGAAAGCAAATGTTACCCTCGAAAATAGGCGTGACAGAAGGACCACTATGTTGTTCCAGAGTTAAAAATTGTGATTTTCCTTCTGCCTCTGAAAGGGGACATGGAAGCGCTCGTCTTGGTCCATGTCTAGATTGTCTTCGTCGGAGAATGGCCGCCTCTCTGGGCGATAAAAACCCAGCCGCTCTGTGTACCCATCGTTAGTCCAAAAGGGGCCAAGACTCGGGGATCATACCTGAGGGACTGGTCCCTTCCGCCTCCCCTCGTTGTCCGTTCTAAGCGGGTTTTCTAGCTACGCTCTCTACACCTCCAAATTCGCTCTTATGCTTTCTGGCCAACCTTGCACCATCCCTTTCATTCCTCTCCTTGTATTTCCGGCAATGGAATTCTTACTCTGACAGATTTTTTAATCGAGTGAAACAAATAAACTACCAAAATGGGATACTGGAATACCGGATCAAGCTGAGTACTAATTTAAGCCCCGTACACAACATTGGAAAACATTGTTGGAAACAATGTTGGAACGGTTCCAACAGTTTGGAAAACTGTTTCCAACAACTGTATGCACACAATGTTTCCAAACTGTACAAAATGTTTCAAACAGTTTGGAAACGTTTCAAAACTGTATGCAAACCATTTCCAAACACCATTTCACGAATACTGTTTCCCTCCAGTAATGGGAAACAGAAACACTACGCGCGTGTCTGTGTTTGTGGTTCGGCCGAGGCGACGATGAATTAGTACCTACTCAAGACTTGCATTGATTAACACCCTGGGTCCTGCCGAGAAAACTCTTAGACTAAGGGAATTGCGGCATCACCCCAAACATTGTGGGATGTAACAAATGTGGGAATTACAAAATAGAATTAAAAAGATGAGCCTGAGGGGACGCCGCCAAAAGCAAATCACAATGGGTCCTTTTAAAAAAAATTTACTCACCATATCTGTCTCTTTTTCTTGAACCCATGACTTTATCAAAAGTGCCAAGTAAAATGCAGACGCGGCTGCAGCAACCTCTAACACTCATCACAGGCATGCGCAACAACTGAGGTGTGGACAGGAAACATTGTTTGGAAGTAGTTTTACAAAATTATTGCAAACGGTTTCCAAACTGTATGGAATCAAGTTTTTGGCAACACAGTTTCCAACTGTTTGGGAAACCGTTTCAAACATTGTTACAAACAATGTTTCCAAGTGTGCTACGGGCTAGGCATGTTCACACGGCGTTTTAACGCCTGCGGGCACCACTCGTGTTGTGTTGTATTAAGCCAAACACTCTTGTTGGCACGGGCTTTCCCTTGTTCGGCCCATAGTTCCGCCGATTAACGCTGTAATCGGTCACCACGAAACGTTTTGACCTCGGCGGCCAACGCTCGGTATGCCTTTTTAAGAGATATATATAGATATAGATATATATATACATATAGATATATATATATGATTATATAATATGATAGGTATATATAACATATACAAGGGATATATACATATAATTATATATGAATATATAGAAATATAATATAAGATATAGATATATATAATATATAGGTTATATATTATTAGTATGATGAGATATTAGTATTATTATTATTATTATTAGTATTCGTGAAGCCGTGTCAAATGGACGTGGAAGAAATAAATATCTTACTTTGAACTATGAAATCGCCAGTGGGAAAACTGAATCCGGCGCAAAAAGCGCCAAAGACGGCAGTGGGTACACACAATTTTACCTGATGACATACTCTTGTTTATTTTACGTTTGTACCATCTTCAAGAGAGCACGACAGATATTTGTTTAATATTTAGAGTTGTCTAAGAAAATCTTTCGATGATGCTAGACTATATCAAGGTAGACTACGAAGATCAACACCTGATGAGGGATTCCATTTGCTCCCCCCCAGCCCCCCCAAAAACTTATCACAACATTAAGGTGAGGCCTTTACCTATAATCAGTTTTATTTGATAGGAAATGTGTTCTAGTATAAATCAAACAACGATTCCCTAGAAACAGCCATGCATTAATGAATTTTCTTCCCAGTTAAACAGTATATTGCTGGCACTTTTCAGTTTCACTATAATAAATCGGGATGAAAAAACGCCTGTTGAGAAATCGTAGCCTTAAGGTACGTTCACACAGGGCGTTTTTTTAACCGCGCGGTGGATGTTCAAATGTTCAGCTTATGGAAGCGTTCAAACATAACCCTGCGTATGCGGGGCTTCCATACGCCGCGGTAGCGAGTTTCCCTTGGAAAGCGGCGTTGCAAGGCGCTGTCGAGATACGTACAAAGCGAATGGGCTCGTTTCAACACACAGCGGGAACGCCCGCTGAGGACAACAGGAGCCATCATTGGCTGAGTGTCAGCCAATGAGAAGGAGATTGTGCGTTACCATAGCAACCATGGCCACTGACCTGGTCACCCCGTAATCACAGCATTCACACACTATTGATCGCTGATACATGTCAAGTGTTAACTATGGAAGAGGATATAATTTGATTATATATAGACACGTTTTCTTAATAAAATAATTATAATAAAGGTCTCACCTTAATGTTATGACAAGTTTTTGCTCTGGGAGATGAATCCCTCATCGGGGTGTTGATCTTCGATATGTCCCATTGATATAGGTCTAGCAGATCATCGGAAAGATTATTAGACAGTTAAAATAATCTCAAATGTTTCTACTTGGGACTCTTAAAGATGGGTACGATGTTACAATTAAACCAAAAGGCATGTCCATCATGAAAAACTGGGTGTACTCACGGCCGTTTGGCGCGTTTGCGACGATTCAGTCTGCGGATTCAACAGCCGAAAGCAAGTATTTCTTCTATGGTCCATTCTGGACACTGGATGGTCACAAATAAAGAAAATAATATATATAGATATATATATATATCCTAGATATTATATATATATATACACAATATCATACATAACATATACATTACATCTTATATAAGATATATATCTATATATATATATAATACTATATATAAGATTATATATATATACGTATATATGTGTGTGTGTATAAAGTAGAATTACGCGCGTTGGGCCGCCCGGGTAAAAACTGTTAGTGTAAACGAAGCAGGCGATAAACGAGCGGTGGCGCCGCTGGTAAATACGTCTTGTGGGACCTAGATATAGCCTAGGAAAGCTCGCGAAGTTTTCAGAACCAGTTTTTTCTATATTAAGAGCCTACTGCTTTGGGTTCACAGTTTTTTTAACGTAATGTATTGACGATATAGAGTTTGTAGTAGGCAAAGGCCAAAGCACTGGGACTATGAGGCCATTCAGCGCTGGCAAGGAAAAATAAGAGTAGGTAGGTCGGATGAATGGAGGTACAGGCAAATGAATGAAAGGGGTTGCAGCTACGGATTAAGCCCCAGAAGGGCGGGGGTGGGGGTGGGGCCTGAGTTCACATTTTGGGATTTTGCTTGAATAAAACTGTGATGAATGAGGAAAAAAAATGTCCGTTTAGACCGTGGATTTAATCAGATAATATTTCGTAGATATCGCTACTAACAATAATCGAAATTGTGACTTTTCTTGATAAGATATATATATATAAACATGTTTCAAGGAGCTACAGAGAAGCGTTGTGAATCAAGGTTCTCGTACATGATTTTACATGACTAGTAATTGCTGCAGCGATTAGAATTTTCCAGGGCTACAAGCGAAGTTTGTATTTTGCCTATATAGACAAAAAGGGTGGAGGAATCCAAAGGGTATCTTAAACAAGGGGTGACTTATTTGTCAATGGATGTGTAAGTTATATTTATGGACGGCTTGACCAGAAAAGTCAGCAAAGACAAGGGTCACGTCAGCCGCCAACGTTTACTGCTAATCTAAAGGAACAGTAACAGCTCCATAGGTACGCATTTTATAGCAGATTTTAACACAGGAAATGGGAGTTTGTTTACACATTTATTTGTGGAAATTGCTGACATATACGATGATTCTATTTTAGATAGTGATTTGTGAAGGGACTCCTTTGGGAGCTCAGGCATTCAAAAGCATCTGCAGTAGAATAGGAAGGTTATTAGGGAAAGGGAACTTGGTCAGCTCGATCAATAACCACAAGCAGAGAAGTGGGAAATACGTGATTGCATGAAGTGTTTGGACACAAGTCACAGCGAATGTATGTCAAATGTCGCGGTTTTGAAATGAGTTCTGGCGCAGTGAGTCTAAACTAAAGGAGTGAAAAGCAGGATAAATGTGGAGATAGACGACCAGATAAGCTTGCTATCATCAGAGACATGTTGTTCACAACGTTTCGACCTGATAGGTAATTAGAGGACGGAGGGTTTTAAAATGAGAAGTTATAAGTTTAGAGCAAGACTAGCCGATATGGGCGAAGGTCGCCATCCAGTCCGACTCAGTTGCCGGTCCCGAGCCGGATAAAATAGGGCGGGTGGAGCACAAAAAAAAGGGCATCCGTCCGTAATGTATCTGGAGGAGAGAGAGAGCATATGAAAAAGATTCGCTTATGATAGAAATAGATGGCGCGGGTCATTGAAACAGCGACCCTGATAGGAATGAGGAAGAAAACAAAAATAATGAAATCGAATAAAGACATACGAGAGACGATTGCAATGCGTGAACCTGACCAGATATCGTTGGCTTGATATTTATCGTTTGCCATTTAAAAGGAGGAATGGTATGTATAATAATCCTTTATGTAAATTATATAGTATATATATATATATATACTATATATATCTATATATATATATAAATAATACATATATATATATATATATATATAGATATATATATATATAGTATATATATATATATATATAATAGATAGATAGATAGATAATATATACAACACACACACACACCACCCCAGATAATATATATATCTAATATATAGATATATATTATAGATAATATAAATATATATATATATATCTAATATATATATTATATATAATATAATAATATATATATATATGTATATATATACATCTGTATATGACATTAATTTTAAACCCCAATGGGGCAAATTATTATGAAAAAAAAGATATATTCCCTTAATTTCAGCGTCTGTTCTTGTGCTCCCTCGTAGGCTGTGCTCTCCCCAACCTTCTCGAGTACCAGATCGAAGTCTCTCCGTTGAATTTGACTGTAGGCAACATTATACAACTTAGGCCGGGTCTGCATGAGGCACAACAACTACATCGACCCAGGACTCTCCACGTTTACAGAGGTTTGTGCAGAGACGGAGTCCTACATTACGGTGTCGTTTCTCTCCCTAAGGATGTGTTGTCAGATGGACACTTTTTATTTTTTTTTTCATTTGCGCTTTTCTCAAAAACTAGATAAAGGGATAAAATATAGCTGGATTTGCTCTGTGCGACCTGAAGCAGTACCCTACTTGAAGGCACCCAGTGAATGCTTAAAATAATAATAAATAATAAATAATAATAATAATAATAATAATATAATAATTAATAATAATAATAATAATGATAATTGCAATGTTAAGCTTATCGGAATTTTAACGTTTTTTTTTTTTCTGGTTTAGTATATTTTTTGCCACCACAAATCATTGCCGAAAAAAGACAATGTATTGACAATTCTCTCTCTATCACATCTCTCTCTCTCTCTACTCTCTATCTCTTCCTCAGATAATTAACGTTTCTTTTTTAGCGTTCATGCCTTCTTGATAAAAAATCTATGTTCTCTCTCTCTCTCTCTCTCTCTCTCTCTCTCTCTCTCTCTCTGTATTGTATTAGAACTACTTATTCCCGTGGGCGTTATTCATTCTTCGGTATTTGTTATCACTCTCTCCTGGCACTGAGCCAAGACTCGACCTCCTGTAGCCATAAATATCTGTAAAATCTTCTTTCACAGAGCGACGATCTGCTGACAACTGTACCGCACATCCCATGGTTCGTGCACCAAGCGCTATCCACTTGTCCATGGTGACGAACGAACCCGAAGGCAGAAGGTAAATAGTAAATCATTTATCGTCTCGCTTGGCCCCAACACGCCTGACGCACGTCTCATGTGCGTTGTCTTCACCAAAATCTCCATTCTTCTGATCTATATCCTCCCAAGGATAGGACTGATGCATATTTCCATGCACTCCCTTTCATCATTAATCATCTCCGCATAGCAATCGTACCTCCTTATGGAGTAATTGTCTACTCTGACCTGCTATCGACTCTAATATTTTCTCGAAGCTTTATTTTTAAGTCGACAAAACCTCTTATGTACGTAGAGTACACTGTTATTCTTTGATCCATGTTAGTACAGCCATGCAGACTGCAATACTTATATAGCATAATTCTTTTCTTTTGTATGCAAATTGAGGTTGTTTGGTTTTCAGTCCTTATTCTGCCAGCCCATGCTTGACTTGTCTTTTGAGCACTGAAAAATGTGCAATTAGATATCTTTTCTACGCCTAATGCCTTTGAGATGTCTTGCAACTCAATCGTGAGTGATACGGAAAGAATGATCGAAATCTAAAATCTTTATGGAAATATTTGTTTTACGAATAGGACATGACGAACAATTGAACGTCCTCTACTGCAGGGTTCGTAACCTTTCGATGCCTCCAGAAACCCCCAAGAATTGCCAGTGGTTCCATCACCTTTGCCTAAGTCCACTTCAGTCCTTGTGTGTTAACAATACAACTTAATTTTATTAATGTAATAACTACTTTAGGTATGAATAGCTAGGAATAGAACAGACAAGAACTCAAAAGCATTTGCAGCTTATTTACAAAATGTACCCTCCCCGAGCATGTGGTTCCCATTAGCCTGGGATACCACCCAGCATGTGGTTCCCATATCCCTTAGATACCCCAGAAATGTGGTTGCCATACCCCTTCGATATCCATGCATGTGGTTCCATAGCCCTTGGATACCCCTGCATGTGGTTCCCATGATCCCTTGGATAGCCCCTGCATGTGTTCCATAGCCCTTGGCTAGCCCCTGCATGTGGTTCCATAGCCCTTGGATACACCTGCATGTGGTTCCATAGCCTTGTATACCCCGCATGATGGTTCCAGAGCCCTTCGGATACCCCCTGCATGGGTTCCCATACCTTGGATAACCTGCAGTGGTCCCTAGCCTTGGAGATACCCCCGCATGTGGTTCCATAGCTGGATACCCCTGCATGGGGTTTCCCATAGCCTTGGGTAACCAATGGCATGTGGTTCCCATAGCCCTTGGATAGCCCTGATGTTGGTCCCATTAGCACTGGATAGCCCCTAGCATGTGGTTCCATAGCCCTTGGATAGGCCCCGCATGTGGTTCCCATAGCCTTGGATAGCCCTGCATGTGGTTCCCATAACCCTTAGATACCCCTGAATTGGTTCACATACTCCTCGCATATCCCCTGCATGTGGTCCCATAGCACTTGAAAACCCCCTGCATGTGGTTCATAGCCCTTGGATACCCACTGCAGGTGGTTCCATAGCCCTTGATAGCCCCCTGCTTAGGGTTCCCATAAACAAAGCATGGATACCCCCTGCATAGGTCCCATAGTCCTTGATACCCCTGAAGGTGGTTCCCATAGCACTTGGATACCCCTGCCTGTGGTTCCCATACCCCTTGAAACCCCGGCATGTGGTTCCCAATAGCCCTTGGATACCCCTGCATGTGGTTTCCTAGCCTTGGATAGCCCTGCATGTGTACTCCCATAGCCCTTGGATAGGCCCAGGCATGTGGTTCCCATAGACCTTGGATAGCCCCTCATGTGGTTCCCATAGGCCCTTGTATAACCCTGCATGTGGTTCCCAATAGCCATTGGATAGCCCTGCATGGGGTTTCATAGGACCTGGATACGCCCCGCATGTGGTCCCCATAGCCCTTGGATAGCCCCCTGCATGTGTTACCATAGCCTATGGACACCCCCTGCATGTGGTTCCCATAGCTTGGATAGCCCCCTGCATGTGGTTCCCATGCCTTGGACACCCCCTGCATGTGGTTCCCATAGCCCTTGATAGCTACCTGAATGTGGTACCCAAGCCCTTGGATACCCTGCATGTGGTTACCATATAGCCTATGGATAGTCCCTCTGCAATGTGGTCTCCCATAGCCTTGGATAGCACTGTCATGTGGTCCCATAGCTTGGAATAGCCCCTGCAGCTGGTTCCCATAGCCCTTGGATAGCACCTGCATGTGTGGTTTCCATAGCCCTTGGATAGCCCCTGCATGTCGGTTCCCATAGCCTTGGATAGTCCCTGCATGTGCGTTCCCATAGCCCTGGATAGCCCAGCAGTGGTTCCCATAGCCTGGATAGCCCCGGATGTGGTTCCCATAGCCCTTGGATAGCCCCTGCATGTTGGTTCCCATAGCCCTGAAAACACCCCCTGCATGTGGGTTCCAAGCATTGGAGCCCCTGCATGTGGTTCCAATAGCCTTGAAACACCCCCTGCATGTCGGTTCCCCTAAAGCCCTTGGATAGCCCCGCATGTGGTCCCATAGCCCTGAACACCCCTGCATGTGGTTTTCATAGACCTTGGATTAGCCCGATGTGGTTCCCCATAGCCCTCTTTACACCACCTGCAGGTGTTTTCAAGCCCTTGATTAGCCACCTGCAGTGGTTTCCCTAGCCTTGGATACCCTGCATGTGGTTTTCATAAGGCCCTGATAGGCCCCGCGATGTGGTTCCCAATACCCTTGGATACCCCCTGCAGTGTTTTCATAGCCCGTGATATAGCCCTGCATGTGGTTCCCATACGCCCTTGGATTACCCCTGCCATGTGGTTTCATAGCCATGGATAGCCCCGCATGTGGTTCCCAGAGCCCTTGGATACCCCTGAATGTGGTTCCCATCAGCCCTGGATAGCCCCTGATGCGGTTCCCATAGCCATTGGATACCCCTTGCATGGGTTCCACAGCCCTTGGATAGCCCTTGCATGTGGGTTCCCATAGCCTTGGATAGCACCCGCATGTGGTTCCCATACCCTTGGATACACACTGCATGTGGTTCCCAGAGCCCTGGAAAACCCTTGCATGTGGTTCCAGACCCCTTGGATACCCCTGCATGTGGTTCCATAGTCATTGGATCCCCCTGCATGTGGTCCAGATACCCCTGCATGTAGGTTCCCATAGCTGGATACCCCTTGCATGTGGTTCACATAAGCCCTTTGATACCCCTTGATGTGGTTCCCATAGGCCCTTGGATACCACCTTGATGGGTTCCCATAGCCCTTGGGATACCCCTGAATGTGGTTCCCATAGCCCTTGGCTAGCCCTTGCATGTGGTTTCCCATAACCCCTTGGATACCCCTGCATTGTTTCCCATAGCCCTTGGATCCCTTGCCATGTGGTCCCATAGCCTTGGATACCCCGGAATGTGGTTCCCATAAACCATTGGGGACCCCCTCTTATGAACCCCTACTCTAGTGATTATGTTAGAATGGCAGTGATGATGAAAGAGATCACTGTTTAACGAAACCGATGTTAACACCTCTTTAAAGGTGGAGGTGGATGAGTGAGATTCAGCACATGACGCTGAGCCGTGAAAGAAGCGAGCAAGAGCTGTAGTCGAAGCGTCGCTTCGGAGGGATGGAGTGAGGAGAAAAACTCCTAGGGAGGAGTGCGCAGGATCCCCCCCCCCCCGGAAAAGAACAACCCAGGGGACACTGCAACTTCGGAGGAAGTGGCCGAATATGGCATTGAACTGCGTTAAGAGACTTCCAGTGAGTTCACCTTCGCTTCATCAGAGGACCTCTCCCTTTCTGACTACCTTCAGATTTGCAATAAACAGTTCCCCTGGTCTTGGAACCTTACATGTTCTAGTTATAGGAGAAGACATTTCGTTTAAAAAAAAACCTCGGTCCCTTATTGGAAATTTTTCCTTCCATTTACTGAGAATTGTGCATACATAAATACAAATAAATTAAATGAATACAAATATTATATATATATTATATAAATCTATAATAGATCTATATCATATATATATATATAGATATATATCTAAATAAAACCAGCAGAAAAGGGTCATAGTGTATTAAAATACGAGACGTTTCATGCTGACGTCGCACATCCTCAGTCTCAGTTATAATGATATAAGCCAAAATACATCCTATTCATTTAAATGACCATAAAAAATAAAAAAGTACAAAAAAATTAAAACTTGATACAAAAGATAAAGTAAAAAAGGAGGGAAAAGACAAAACAATAAAATTAAAAATTAAAATTGATAATAACTATTCGAGAGCAGAGAAAGAAGAATGACAGCGAAAAGGCCGCACACAACAAATTAACTCAGGCCAGAGAGAGAGAGAGAGAGATGAGAGAGAGAGAGAGAGAGACGAGCAGAGGCATTGCATCAAAATGGAGATAGGTGGTTATATATAACGATCCAGCGTAGTCAAGTAGTAGGTTGGTGTGGCCAATAATGGAAAAATGCTCTTTTCGATGGGGGATTTCGCCATTGTGATGCGGTATTCTGATATCTGAAAATTCAGGGTTCGAAATTTCTAGACTGTCCTATCTCCCACTTTGAAAAGACAAAATACCTCTGACCGCGCTTCTCTGCTCTGGCCTGAGTTCTTTGGTCTGTTAATGCTATGGCAGGTTTCACTGCATTCCTCTTTCTCTGCTCTCGAATAGGTAATTTAAATTTTTTAAGTGTAAGTAATGAATATGATGTATTTGGCTTAATTATTATTATTGAAGACTGAGATGTCCTGACGTCAGCATGAAACGTCTCTTATCGTAATAAACTATGACCCTTTTACTGCTGGTTTATGTTGGGTCTTCCTTTGCTGCTATTGTCTCGAAGATTTCCTGACGTGTGTATATATATATATATATATATATATATATATATATATATATACTATATATATATATATTCTCTATATATATATATATATATATATATATATATATATATAATATATATATATATATATTATATGATACCAGAGACAGCAGTCTCTGAAATATAGTACTTTTCTCTCTATATTTTGGTGTTTTTATGGCTCCTTTTATTAGATATATATCATATATATATATATATATATATATATATATATATATATATATATATATATATATATAATACATATATATATATATATATATATATATATTATATATATATATGTAAATATATAGTATATATATATATATATATATATATATATATATATATATATATATATATATATATATATATATATATCTATATATATACATATATACATAAGTCTGTGCGAACTCGATGGAGACATCAAAGCCAAGTTCGAGGGAAGAAAGTAATTCACTCAGTTTCATGACATCACTTTTCCGTTCCCATTGTGGGTAATACTGAATAGAATTGGTCACACAAATTGCACTATATTGACTTCATTATAACGAACCGTATCGCGAAAACCCAAGAAATGTCAACCAGTCATAATGTCATTTCATTGCCAG
The DNA here is from genome assembly GCF_015104395.2 of Macrobrachium nipponense. Lineage (NCBI taxonomy): Eukaryota > Metazoa > Arthropoda > Malacostraca > Decapoda > Palaemonidae > Macrobrachium > Macrobrachium nipponense. Next base: position 78,077,305 of record NC_087214.1, on the reverse strand, counting down.
ACACCTAAACTGAAATAAGTTAATATGTAATAGAGATGGAAATAATTAAGGTACCAATAAAAGTCATTGATCTAAGAGGCAACAAGTGGTGAGAGCAGATTTTAGTGGTGCCTTGTTCAACTTTAAATGATTCATCGGTAAGCTGCGGTGAATAAAAACACCGATTCATTGGTGACTGATTCATCCTCTCTTCCAGGTGGCCATAAGAGGAAAATATTAATTCTGCTACAACTCAATCAAATTCATGACAGAGGAGTGATATGCAAATCACAAAATTTGCCTGTCTGTGTCACCAATGAAAGTCCTTAGCTGGTTCGTTACGAGTTACAATGAATTGCATTCTCCGAAAGAAAGAATCGTAGTTGGGTGAGATTCCCACTCAAATCTGAAGGAAGAAAGAAAAATGTTAAGCTTTGTTTTTTTTTGGTGCTACAGTTCCTCATCTGACTGCAGTTTCATTCACCTGCTTTCTTGAAACATCATCAATTTTCCGATTCATTCTTTGAAAAATGTGAGAGTTATTGTGCATATTCATTTCTTGCAGCGTCCCGGCGTCAACACCTGCGACAGCTCCAGGTAGGAGGTCTGAAGGATCATCCCGTCCCTGTCTTATACTTGACATGAGATGTTTCAAGTCGATTCACAGCCATCGAGATTGCAACATGACTTTCGTGATGTAGAATGACCTACTAAGGCTGTCTTTTGTCTTTCCTCACAGTCAACTGAAATATTTTTTGCCTTAGTCTTCCTTACCTTCAGCTAAATTAATCTTTTGTCTCAGCTTTAAATTCAACATTCGTTCTTGCCTTACCCTTAGTTCAGCCATGGCTCCTGTTTTATCTTACGTTATTTAACATTCACAAAGGTTTGTGTTGTCTTACCCTCAGCTGAAACTTTCGATTGTCCCACCTTCATCTTCCACTGAACCTTTCTTTTGACTTTCCGCTACTTTCTTTAGTTACACTCTCTTTCAGCTAGGGATTTGTTTTATTTTTTTGACACTTTTACCTTCAGCTAAAGGTTCCTTTTACCCTTGCATGTAACTAAAAGTTCCTTTTGTCTCAGCCTCGCCTTCAGTTAAAGGTTCCTTTTGTCTCAGCCTTGTCTTCAGCTAAAGGTTACTTTTACCCTTGCATGCAGCTAAAGGTTCCATTTGTCACAGCCTTGCCTTCATGCTAAAGGTTCCTTTTACCCTTGCATGCAGCTAAAGGTTCCTTTTGTCTCAGCCTTGCCTTCAGCTAAAGGTTCCTTTTAACTCAACCTTGCATTCGGCAAATGGTTCCTTTTATTTCAGCCTTGCCACCAGCTAAAGGTTCGTTTTGTCTGAACCTTGCCTTCAGCTAAACTCTCGTTTATCTTTAGCTAAAGTTTACTTTTACTAGACCCTTCCCAATCGTTTCTAGTGTTTTTACCTTTACACGAACAACAGCATCTAGACATTTCAGAACATTAAGCATCTTGCATTATTATTGGTGATTCTTGTCAACGTTTCCGAAAATTGTTCGATACAGCAGTTATTCGTCAAATAAATGCTTTTGAGATTACCTGCATATGATTATTATTTCGTCCTTGAAATGCCCGTGAGATTTAATTTCTAGGGAAATTTCTCCCTTTGCTGTTTGTGACGGATGTGAAAGAAATACATTAAATAGTATTGTAATATTTGAAGGACTTGAATTACCTGTTCTTCTAATTCGCTCTCTGTCTCTGTCTCTCTCTCAGACACACACATACATACACACACACACACACACACACACACACTATATATTATATATATATATATATATATATATATATATATATATATATATATATATATATGTATAAATCAAATGATGGTGGTCATCGACCTTGCGAGCCCATTGCTTTATCACTGACCTTTGACCGCCACCTAAATATATATATATATATATATATATGTGTGTGTGTGTGTGTGTGTGTGTGTGCGTGCGTTTGTGTGTGTGTGTGTGTGTATTATATAGTATTAATGGGAAAATATTTGACAAAGCCTGGTTTTACATATCATCTAATAGGAAATGCGGACCTAAGAAGTCGAACTGACATCTTTTCTTCACATTCCTTGACGGCTTTCTCTAATACGAGTGAAAGCGGTTTTGTCTTTGGCAGGACGCGGAGGAAAGACTGTTTTCTTCGCTCTGAATACAGACAGCGTCTGAACAAACTTCGTTAAGAAAACTGAATACGTTCCCACAGAAAGCGCTGAATAATAGGCGCCAGAAAATACTTACTATCCCTGACAGAGTAAATACATGATGAGCTTGGGAACGATCAGAGATATCGGAAATTTAATTATTTAACTACTAGTGACAACAGTGAAGGAATCTTCGATATGTCAATTGTTCCTTCAGAAGTACGCTAAGCAAGCGTTTTTTTAGTAAAGCAGTTGATTTTTCGGCAGTCTGGAGACGAGGTGAACATGGAGCATGTCTCCAGGATATGACTCGTTATAGATGAATGAGAAAAAGTAGGATTTTGTATACTCATTTTGAGATTTAGGTCGAGAATATCATACAGTGCATACTTGCAGGAATACTGATACAGTTGTCTATAGGCGTGTGTGTGTGTGTGTGTGTGTGTTCTGTTTGCATAATGGGAGAGCTTTCGAAGAGGATACAGGAATCCAAGAGTTTCACTGTAGTCTATGAAACTCGACGAAAGGGAACTCCAATTTTTCAAAGCATTCACGGCACTTTATTTAAATAATGAGGGGAAAAGAGATAATATGAAATCAGCATAATTCCTCTCTAGTCCTTTTAATGACGTCAAAAAACATGTTCAAACTGCTGTCCAGAAAAAACAAAATAATGATGCCATGGTTACATCAAGCAGACATGAAATGTCCTCAGATCACTTTGGGTATCTGATTCACTACATAATTTAGAATAGAAATTTACAGGCATTGTATCAAAAGAATCTGTTATTTATCAATCACTGTAAAAAGACATCGATAGTAATATGTGTCTGATGTTGGAAACGTTGGTCTCACCAGAATAATTCTGGGGAACACAAGAGGCCTCACACTCCCTTCTGCACCTTACCCCAACAATGTAGGAAACTTCCTTCATCCCTGAGCACAACAGAGCGAAGTTCTTTGCCCTGGGATTGTCTGGTAGAAGCCTAATGTGAACTCTTCCCAAGACCTTTTCCTTGGATCCGATCTCGAGAAAAGACAGCATCGATTTTTCTTTCAGGGATATCAGCTCTTTATACTGCAATGAGAAATGAGTGCAGCGGTTCATATCTATTTCTGCAGAATCATTCACACTAGGATAAATCTCTCTTAATGAAAAATATTACCAAGAAGAGTTTTCCAAAGATTTTTTATATATATAATTAAAGGGAACCTAAAATATGATATTATGGTATTAACGGTTCGTCAGTACTTCAAAAGTGAACTTCATGTTGTATACTTTGTTCTATGTTCAAGCTCAGAATCTAATGGTTGTGTTTTACTATCTACAGAAATTACAAAGAAATAACTAACCATAAATATAAGAATGATAGGTAGCAAGGAAACATTATATTTGTCACGATATGTGCATTACAACTATAAAACCCGAGTCAAGACAAGTGAAGGCACATACCCCGATGGTGCGGGCATTCTGAGGAGGAAGTTTGTTCAAGAGGCAATGCAAGTAGAGGTGATTCCCCCGATAAGAAATCTTGGCGCAGGAAACCTGACCTCGTCCACGCTGAACAGCAAAGAGCAGCTCTTGTTCTGCTAAGAGTCTTATATCCTCTCCCATCTGCAGCACGATGTCACCCTTTTTTAGACAACAAAAAAGTTAAAAATGAGCTTATCTGCGAGCTACTTGAACTCTTCCTTATGCCCTTGGGTACCCGTACCCCACAATCGTAATGTATGTTAAGGTCAGGAGCTGAATGCACGTACATAGTGACAGCTTCAAATGTAATTATTTTAGTTTTCTGTAAAAGGAAATTATTAGCATGACTTTGTCTGTCCGCCCTGAGATCTTAAAAACTACCGAGGCTAGAGGGCTGCGAATTGGTATGTTGATCATCCACCCTCCAATCATCAAACATACCAAATTGCAACCCTCTGGCCTCAGTAGTTCTTTATTTTCATTTAAGGTTAACCATGGCACATACGTCTGGCACCGCCGAGTCCAATTCCGAGCGCTGCCTGGTCGTAGCTGAGGGTATCATACTGCAGCGCATCGAGTGTTTCGTACGCTGTACAGAAAACTTTCTTGTGCCGAAGCGAAGTTTTCACTCGTTTTATTCTAGAAAACCTTCGAATACTGAGAGATCCTATATAACTGTACTAAACACCATCTTAACAGGGACTTCACGTTAAGAGCGCACAGAGAGGCAGCTTAGGCAGTGTTGAGAATTTTGTTCAAAACCTCTGGTAAGGATGAGTCTTTTGCTTTCTGTTTTGTTCATTTATTTTATTTTTTTTTTTTTACGTTTATTGCGACTGGCTTAGGTAACGAAGGCTGTCTTGGATGGGGTGTAATAATCTCTGCCGATGGATATAGATTCTTAGTCAACGGAGGGTGAATATAAGACCGTTGAATATTAGAGAGAGAGAGAGAGAGAGAATAAATGTTATGCACATTGACGCCATATTTCTTTGACGATATATCTTTCACTCAACGAAAAAAAGGACAATCTATGTGTTCCTGTGCAATGGTGTGAAACAGCTTAGATAAAGGATGACTGACAATATATTATACTTATATTCTAAGAATATAAACGGCAATTTCATAGGCAAATTGGAACTTTCGCTGGCTAACACTTATTTTAATGTTTTGCGCTGACACATCTGTTACACAGTTACCATAGTTAACAATAAAGCCAGACAAAAAGACTAGTACGTATTTCATGGATTAAATTCATGAACGTTTTGTTTTTTTCGAAATCTTCGACATAATTGATGTTCGACTTTCTAGACCAAATCCTCCGACTGTGAGTCTCTCATTTATATCCCCACTAGGCTAAACACTAGTCAAATTACCCAAGGCAAGTCAGTTTCTGGGCCATATGGCAATTTTCCACCAAATACCTAACTGGATGCACCAATTTATTTGGAAACTATATTTCAGTACCGATACAGAGTAGTTGAAATGTTGTGCTTTCCCAGGTTTTAGGGGACAATGAATCAGAAGAATGGTTTTAAAGATAGTAACTAAACTCGGTTTTTTTCCATTTGTCCACCTGCCTGTGGTGCACGAGCATGGTAACACTGCGTCCCGGGCTTTAAATAGTTACGCTATATGTAAGTTTTAGGTAAATAAAAGGATATCTGGGTGTACATTTGCAAATGAAAAGAGTTTTAATAATTTACTGTATGCAAATTGCACCATTAATATTCGAAATAAGATATTGTTATTATTGTTGAATGTAACCTGCCTTTTCGGGGTGGTGAATGGAACAGCCAGACGCAGTGGCGGGAAAAGTGCTTCTCTCGCTGTTCACTATTGCAAGATGTTAACTTTACTGGACCACACCTACTCTGCTACTAAGCTACGTGTTACTTCATTACATGTAAGTATATCAGTATATACTTTTAATTCTTATAAAGTGCGTTTTAGTACTTTACCTGCCACTGCGTCTGGCTGTTCCATTCGCCACCCCGAAAAGGCAGGTTACATTCAACAATAATAACAATATCTTATTTCGAATATTAATGGTGCAATTTGCAATTTCGTGGGTTAATATATTAATCACACTTTTCTTCCGTGGAAGTGATTGCATGATAAAGAGAGAGAGAGAGAGAGAGAGAGAGAGAGAGAGAGAGAGAGAATTTGTCACATACGCGTATCCAATACATTAAACCAGAAATATGGTTTAATATCGAATTGTGTATTTGGAAATACCTCCCACCCGAGGGGAATTTCAGTCTATAGTTCCTCCTACAGAAGCCAGGAGTCATTTTCAAAACAGACATTCTAAGCTGAAAATTTTTTCGAGACTTTTTTTTCCTTTTGTCGCTCGTTAAGTCTTTTCCCGAAACGGACTGCCAGTACCCCTCTCTCTCTCTCTCTCTCTCTCTCTCTCTCTCTCTCTCTCTCTCTCTCTCTCTCTCTCTCTCTCTGTCTACAGGAGGTTTCAACCTTCAGTTCCCGTCCAGTTGAGAGTCAGGCAGGATATTTGTGAGGGAGACCAGGAGGACGATAGATATCCTGGTGCCTTTGTCCTGGATTTGGGTCTTTGTTGCTCTGAAGATCTGTTTCTGTCCTTTGCCACCAGGGGGAGAAGACTTTTGTGAATGAACCTATTTTGAGTGAATTTTGCAGATCACATCAACATTGTTCAGTCTCCATCCCGTATGGGGATAGTGCTTTCGGTGCCCACCTCACGCGGTACAACTGTAGGCATTATGACTTGAGGTTCTTTGCACCTAGCTGCAGCCCCTTTCATTCCTTTGACTGGACCTCCGTTCATATTCTCTTTCTTCTTTCTGACTTTACTCCAGCCTCTCCTGACAGTTGTTTCATAGAGCTTCAACTGCCAAAGGTTTTCCTCCTGTTACGCCTTTCAACCTTGAACGTCGTTTAGACTTTTATTTAAGACTTGAACATCGAACATTGTTTAGACTATTTATGACATCAGATTTAGACTTAAGACTGGAAGATCATTCGGGCTTATTAATACTTTATTTTAGGTTTTTAAAGACTTCAATATCATTTATAATTTTTAGGACTCGAACTTAGTTTAGACATTGTAGGACTCCAGCAGCCTTTAGACCTTTTAAGACATTTAGAGGTTTTAAGGAGAACATCATTTAGACTTTAAGACTTGAGCATTGTTTAGAGTTTTTAAGACTTGACTTTTCTTTCCTTTAAACTTTGAAATCCTATTGAAAGGGAATGACAGAGAAAGCGACGAAGTATTGAATGACAGTCAATTGAGAACGAGGAGAGAGAGAGAGAGAGAGAGAGAGAGAGAGAGAGAGAGAGAGAGAGCATTGCTGTGTGCGCAGAATAGTCCCCTGGAATTCATTCTCTCACCGTCAGTTGTAAGGGGAAGGGACACATTGGACACTTGTTTGAAGAGGGATCTGCTGGAGAGAGAGAATGAAAGAGAGAGAGAGAGAGAGAGAGAGAACGAACGATTTCAGTCGCCCTTTCCCAAGGTCATGGGTATATGGCAGCTGTCAGTTATTTGTTTAAAAAATGTATTTTATTTCAGATACTCAAAGCAAATACTTGGACGAAAAACTGATGCCTTTTACTACTTGTATAAAAATATTTTTTTTATAATGTTAGGTGTTTTAAATGTAAATCAGACCTAAATCATAGCTTATGGCTTCATCATGACAGTTTAGGTCCTTGTTTAAAACTGCTGACTCGTGACAGGCGTCTCTCTCTCTCTCTCTCTTTCTCATGGCAGTCAGAGGTAGCCATCAAATAAGGTTAAAATGCAAAGCTATTCGTCCATTTATTCAGTAAGTGCTATGAACGTTTGACATTATTATTATCATTATTATTATTATTAAACTGATATGCTCGATAACTTTAAAGGAAAGGCTGTTTATTGCATAGACTTTATTCACTCACAGAAGGACATTACTATTTTAATATTTGTTATTTAACGTTTGATTTCAAGATGTCTGTTATGACTGTAAGTCGAAGTTAAATATTGATTCCATTCGAAGGTTAACAAATGCCAATATAAAGACAAAAGGATCTCGGTGAAGTTCCCGTCTTCCCTGTGCTTTCACTTTCAAGAGTCTTCAACTCTCTCCACCTTCCCGTCTCAAAGGTCTCGTCCTAGGAGGCCCGGATCCTTCAACTCCTTTGGTGCCCTCTGGTGCCCAGCTGCCTTGATCAGGACCTGTTCCCACTATGAGTAATTCCTAAAGTCCTTTGCAGCGTCCCTTCGGCCCCTAGCTGCCGCTCCCTGTCATTACTTTTACTGTGCCTCCGTTCGTATTCTGTCTTCCATCTTACTTTCCTCAACCTTCTCCTGACAAAAGGTTCTTAGTGCAAATACTTTGAGGTTTCCCTTCTGTTGCGCCTTTCAGACCTTTTCCCTCTCAATTTCCCTTCCAGCACTGAATGACCTCATCATCACGGGTCCCAGCGCTTGGCCTTTGGCCTCAATTTTATGTTCCATTTTCGTTTCTGAATAAAATTGGTTTCATTCTCTGAAGTAGAGTCTGGGTGAAAGTCTTGGAAGTTCATTTTGCTGAATGATTTGTTTCTGTTATTTCCTTAACTGACTTGTAATCAGGCTTCATTTGACTGTGGGGCCTCCCTCTCATACATTGCCGCTCGCACCAGACCTCTTTGGCAAGTTTGCAAGAACCCTGCAAAGAACAGAGAGAGAGAGTACAGAGACAGAGAAAGAGAGCATTTCCAAACTCCCTCTTAATAAAGAAGGGATTCAACATGAAAATAGAAAACGAGAGAGAGAGAGAGAGAGAGAGGAGAGAGAGAAACTCTACTAGAACGTTGGGCTAGGAGGATTTATTAATGATTAACGCTAGAAAAAACTTAAATAATAATTAATTAATAATAATATGATAATAAATTATAATTCCTGAGAGAGAGATAGAGAGAGACCGGACCTATTCCGCCACTTGAGTGAGCTCCACCTCCACCGAGAGGGAGGACTCGAAGACGGAGGAGGAGCAGAGCGAGGGCGGAGGGAGACTCACTCAGTCTCTCCGAGGGAGGGAGGGAGGGAGGGAGGGAGGGGGGAGGGGAGGGAGGGAGGCGGGACCTCATGATGTCAGTCCGTTCATCGCTTGATGAGGAGGAGACTCCCCAGGAGGAGGAGGGAATCTGGCGGACAAGATGGCGACTGGATGTGGATGTGGGAGAGTAGAGAGAGTCAGATAGAAGTGTATATATATATATATATATATATATTATATATATATATATATATATATATATATGGGGAGACCGGGGCTAGTTGGCTACAGGGGTAAGTTGGCACACTCAAAATAACTTTAAAGTTTACCAATGGATGACTCTGATACATATACTGTGTAACTGCCACGTGGTTCCTCAGTTACCAGCAAATTTCTGTAGAGATAGAACGTAGGAGCTCGAATTTATGAGACAAGTAATGGCAGTAATGGTAGTAATTCAATTTTTTTATCTTTCTGTTGTTTGCTAAAACATCTATACATTCATGAAAGATTATTTTTCAGTTATATCATAGTTTTCCTTATGGTTTAAAGATTCTATTCCATTAAAATTAATCAATTAAGGCATCTTGGTGTGGAATGGTAAGTGTTTTTGTACCAAATGTAGGGATGTCTGAAGAAATGTGTTAACAGGGCATGTGGTTCGTGGATGACTGGTAATCAAGGATCAAGTATGCCCAACTGTGACATTCAATGGGTTTAGGATTGATGGAATTTCAACTTTGAATACAGACTGTTTCAAGATTTTGAATTTAAGGGTGGTTATGTAACAGATTGAGAGATGTCCGAAAAGACACATGGGCTTCAGATCAGTCATCAGCGTGATACAGAGTTTAAGAACTGCTCTTGTGATCCAGAAGAAAGCTCAGCTGAAGAGAGCCTGTGTTTGGTACGCCGGAGAGGTGTGGGTCCAGTGCAGGGCATGTAAACATGTGGCAGCATGAAGGACTACTGATGACGATTTATTTGACACCTGCCACAATTACAACAAGATGACTTGAAGTAATATTAATGCCTTATATTTTGTATTTTGGAAAATCAGAGGGTACTTTTGCTATTTAATTTAAATGCAATGTAGAAATTTTCTTTTAATTATCAATGTGCCAACTTACCCCATAATGAGTGCCAACTTACCCCGTATACAGGGCAATTTGGCACGAAAAAGTTATTTTTTTTCTAAAGCTTATTGTTACCTTATGTTGAAAGCAAACAAAAATTATTTTGCTCTGATAAAGACGAATGTTAATATTTGTCAATGGCGTAAGAATTTAGCAAAAATGTTTGTTTTATATTCGCAATAACCAGCATTGTAAAATTGTGCCAACTAGCCCCGGTCTCCCCTACCATATATATATATATATAATAATTATATATAATAATATATTATATTATTATCTATATATATATATATATAAATATATATAATATATATTATATATATATAATATATATATGGCCATATATATATATATAATATTATAATATATAAAAGGCCTAGGGTTTTTGATTAATAATATATTGTCCATGTGTTCTCTGTGACCTATGGAATGTGAAGAACAGTGAGAAGCAACGACCTGAGAGTAGCTGAACAATGAGTTTCTAGGGATGGCGTGAGATAAAAATGATTAGTTCGACAAGTCAATGTACGACAGTTTTATGAACTCTTCTCAAAGTGCCTTTGTGAAATTGGATGCAACTAGTGTTGTGAGGCGCTAACGAACTGTGTGTTCATATGTGCGTGTGCGCCTCTTCCCTTTGATAGTTTCATACGCAAGTCTAGGGGGGGATTTTGATAGAGGATCTTGGAGACAAAGGCAAGATGCCGTGGCGTTCGCCGGGAGTTTTTTATTAACTGTGTTTATAGTGGTCCGGTTGCTTGGGTGAGTGTTGAAGTGTTTTAGCCGAAGGCTGGCTTACTATCTGTTTGACATTTTTTATGATAATATCCAATGTTTAGTCATTGATTGTTAATCTTGTGTGTGTACTTACCGGGATGTGTTCTGTATCTTTGAAACAGACGATTCTGGTACTTCTGGCAGTTAGTTCCCAGATGGGTGTAGACTTTTTGGTGACTAGACATTCTACTATTCGGGGTAATTAAGTTAGTCTGTAGGACTTGATTATCCATTATTTATTCATTGTTAATAAATGTTAATGTTATGATGCGACTCTCTCATATTCATTACCTATTAGAATGGAGAGTGGAGAGAGAGAGATTCCATAGAGAGAGAGAGGTGTCGGTGCTAGAGTTGCCGAGAGAGAGAGAGAGAGAGGAGGCTGTGTGGTAATGCTGTGTGTTGGTTGCCTTCCGTTTCGTGGCTGCACGCTTACCTAATGAATAATGGGTGGGGGGGGGGAATCCCCCCATTACATATATATATATATATATATATATATATATATATATATATATAGTATATATATATATATGATTATAATCACTTAGCACGTGATTCATTTATCACACATATCAACAGGTGAAAAATAAGAGACAGGGTGTAGGTCCTGACCGGTTTCGGCTCTATTTCCAAGCCATTGACAAAAGACTGATACATAGTATTAGAAGTCACAAGTATATATACTACTGAGACAGTACTGACGAACATACACACAACCGTTTGAGACTGCAGATCCACCCACAGGCAGGTGTCAAGGTAGGAGTGGCTTTCAAAAATCATTTGGGTAAACTTTACAATAAATTCTCAAGGGATACTACCGATAAGGGTACCCACCCACCGTAGGAGACATCAAGTCCACACCTGACAGGTGTCAGGGAGGCGGGGTTGGACATCTCATTACCACTAATGCCCCCTTACTGTGTTTACAAATATAATAATCCTACTTCCATACATCTCTACTGCCTACCTTAAAATTTAAACAGTTTACAAATTTCTTTTAATATTAAAGGATCCAGTTTATACATTCCTTGACTGATGTTCATATTATTGTTGTAAGTTTCTTTTATAAAGCTAGATTCAATGATATTCCTTCCCATTGCATTATTAGAACAGACATCTTTTTTGCCCCTTCCCATTTAATAGCATGATTGTTCTCACTAACATGTAGAAAAATACCACTATTTCCCTGTGTATATCTCACACATTGTTTATGTTGTTCTATTCTTTTTTCCAGTGCTTTCCCCGTTTGACCAATGTAAAAGTTGTGACAAGACTTACATGGAATTTTATATACACATCCTTTAGTATTGTTTCATTGTTGTAGTGTTTTTAAAAGTTACATTAACACCAAAATTCTTCAGGAGATGTGGGATATCTTTCATATTATTATTATAAGGTAGTACAAGCAAATTTTTTGTGTTGTAAGGTTCTTTTTGGTTTTTTCTCTCTCTCTTGGAATTGTTATGTGGACGAATCATCTCCTCCTCCTCCTCATGGAGGAGGAGGAGGAGGAGGAGGAGATGATTCGTCCGCATAACAATTCCAAGAGAGAGAGAAAAAAAAACCTAAGAAGATAATGTATAAAAATATGGCACAACATGAATTCGTGCGTTTGAAAATGAAAAATAAAAAGTTGATTTAAATTAATAAAATAACATTGGCCTCTACTTGCCAGCAAAGATACCAATTACAAAAAGAAAAAGGATTATAAATCTTATGGGATTAGTATCTCGCTGTTCAACTGGGGATTCAAATCCTATTGTTGTCCTTGTCTTCATCGAGTTTGTCATGACAATATTTGCGAACTGATTTCGACGGTAACATCTGGCTGGGATTATTGAGAGAGAGAGAGAGAGAGAGAGAGAGAGAGAGAGAGAGAGAGAGAGAGAGAGAGAGCGACGATTGGTAACAATTGTCGGATTCTCTTCTCTTTTATCAAAGTAAAAAAATAATTGTGTTAGTTTCTCTCTCTCTCTCTCATTTTTATAGGAAGTGGGAAGGAAAATGAGGCTTAACAAATGAAGTTATGATTATTTTTATTTGTCTAGAGTGTAAAAGGAATCATTTGGTAGGTTGTACCCAGATGTAAATCCTTACTTGCATTAATATCGACGCCCTCCAATTAAGGGAGACGAGGCAGTTAACCGAAGACAACGGTAATGGAGGCTGAAGTGAAAAATCGTCAAATCCTTATTAAGGTGAAATAGCCCCTGAAGAAGAGCTCTCCTGGAGCCGCGACTTCAACAGTGTGTAGTATTTTAAAGTCAGTGAGGGTTTTTAATATTAAGGTTTTTCGATAAAACCCCAAGGCAAATAGTGTTTAACGTATTAAACCTGTTTTGAAAAATTAAACTGTTTTAGAGTAAAAGTCTTGTGGTTTATTAAACTAAATCAATAGTTATCTTACATAGAAAATGTTGGATGCAGCTGTTGAAATTCTCTCTCTCTCTCTCTCTCTCTCTCTCTCTCTCTCTGTAGGCCTGTAGACTATTAGCGCTTTACAGTAGGCTGGGCTGCTTATAACCTCGATTATAACAGTGAGTTCCCTTGTTAGTTGTCGTGTGAACGTAGACTTAAGAAATTCCAGTAAACGAGAGAG
>NC_087214.1:78048608-78063658 GCF_015104395.2 Macrobrachium nipponense | reverse complement strand
ATTGGGTCGGTCGGTCGGTCAGTGCTTTCTGGGTCTCCCGTCCTGCTTCCAGACTGTTGATTTATACAAACTTTACATTAACCTTCTGTCCTCTGTCTTCTTGGACAACCCAACCACTTCCGAATACTGTCATCCATCTCTTGGCTTGTGCTCATCAGCTGACAGGATTTTCTTTTTTTTTTCTTTCTTTCTTTTTCATTACGCCTCCATCTCTTCGTATTTGACACAAAAGAATTCATCAACAATAAATTGTTCGTGTCATTTCTCATCAACAGTTTACTTCCAGGCAGCAGCATTTTTCCCCCTTGATTAATTTTAGTCCCGCTTCTTTAATTATTATTATTATTCAATCTTCCAAAGAATATGGTGTTCATGAGGAAGAATTAAAAGGAAGTAACGCGAAATACAGAAAGGAGAGATCCCGCTTATCCAAAAAAGAAATAATAATTGATAAGTAGATAAGATAGTATTATTAAAATAAAATTAGTTTGTAATCATTTTTGAGACCATAATTTTGCCCCTGTCGTTAACTTTAAGGAATCTCAGTCCTTGGATGTTAGATGACAAGTATAATTATAATTCTTACCATCTTGTAGTTTATCCTGTATTCTATGGATTAAGCACTGATTTGTTATATCTGTGTTTCCTTACTGTTAACGAAATTGGTCATGGAAATGATTAAGACTAAGAATGAATGAAAACGGCCGTTACAAGTAACAATGCAAATCTAAAGTTCCCAGATGATCTCATTTTTCATATAGAACTACTACTGTAAAAAAAAAAAAACAGAGTCGCATAGATACAATAAATCCTGGTTCAATTGTGTTACAGGACACACCACGCAAATCGGTATTATCATAAACACGCTTTTAAGTATTTGCAAAGTAGTACAATCTTTGATCGGAAAACTTATAACATTCGTAAATTACTGTTGGCTCGTCTTAGTTGCGTAAATACTTCACGTCAGTTGTTCATCATTCCCACCAAAAAGGCCAGGAAGAAGAATTTTGAGTACATGCATTAGTAACCAAATCTACGTGATTTTTCCGTGTCTGTCGATGGTGATTTGACGATGTTTAACTGTTGATGTCTGTCCTGTTTATGAGTTATCAGTGCATCGAAAGAAAACGTAGGCATACCTGCGGCTCAAGAAGAAAACGAACGAGGAATGTCAATTGGGTGACTATACTAATTGTACTGACTGTTCGACGTACATTTGTATGAATATCATACTTAACATATATGTATGATACTGCCTGTTCGAAGTGAATATATAAATAGCATACTTTTAACATATGTTTACAGCACTGTCAGTTCGAAGTGCATATATAAATAGCATTTGTTTTGTCGTCATTATTTTGGGTCTGCTTTAGTTATATGACCCATACGACAATTCTTCACTCTTACCTGTAGGTAGAGGGAAAGATGGTGTTTTAGTATTGGAGGTAATATTCCATTTCTCGTCGCCGAGGTTCCGGGATGAAGGGCGATAATAAAGCAATATCTTCTTGCTGGTGTTTATTGGCTAACTACATTGAAGAAGGCGGGTAGTTGAAATATACAAAATACAATAAGCGTATATATCAGAATCATAACAAACATATGAGCATCGAAGCTCTATACACAATAAGGAATCATATCCTGCATACATGAGGTATTTAATTTTTAATACGAAGCCTCTGTGTCGGACTCTCGATACTAACACAATAATAATTGGTAACACTTATAACATTTACGCATTATGCACATATGCAATAGCTCTGAACTGAACGTGTCCTGCGGAGCTAAGATTTCCCGCGCTCGTTACATAACGTCTTGCATAAATAAGTCTCCTCCCCCCCTTTACCTGTGACTAAGAAACAACTGTTCCTCACATTTACAAATCTAATCTTTTCAGGAGGTTTTCCTCTACTCATTCTGTTCGGGAGTACTATAGGTGTGTTCTGAGCTGTTGCATGATTTTCATCTCTATTTACAGTTTGATGGTTTGAACATCTTGGTGAGCAGTTTGCACATCTGAGTTTATTTAAGTTTGAGGTATTTGAAACTTGTACTTCTGTATTGTTTGTACTAAATGACTGCAACTGATCAACATGACGTTTTACAATCTTTCCACCGACATTAACATCATAATGTAAATTACCTATCTTCCTGACAATTTCTCCTTGTACCCATTTTTCTGGTGTGTTGTATGACCTTACCATGACATAACCTGAAGGAGCGAATGTCTTACATTGGGAAGTTTTTTTACTTGATCATAACCTTTTTCTGTTCTAACTGACTCTGCAAGCTTGGATACATTAGATCTAACTTATTCCTGATCCTCCTCCCCCATCACAAATAAGAAGGTGTTACACCCGTAGTATTATGCACGGTTGTTTCTATAGGATAATAGGAACTTTGCAATGTGAGATGCTGCATTACCAGAATGTGCTTGTCTACACTTCATATTATGCTTGAAAGTTTGAACAAACCTTTCTGCTTCACCATTCGTGGATGGATGATAAGTTGCTGATAATGTATGTTGTATACCATTTACATTCAGAAATTCCTTAAACTCCTGTGAAGTAAACTGTGGGCCATTGTCTGTCACTATCCTTTCTTGCAAACCATGCGTTGCAAAGATTTGCATGAGTGATCTTATAGTTGCTACCGTATGAAGTTGTTTGCATTGGTATAACCTTCTGGCCACTTACTATATGCATCTACTAATATTCATATATGAGTATCCTAAAAATGGACCTGCAAAATCTACATGTATACGTTGCCACGGGTATCTGTGGTAATTCCCATGGGTGCATTCGTGTTGGTTTTGGATTATTTTGTTGTAATGGCACAATTCATACACTTCTTAACCAAATTTTCAATTGTCCCTATTCAACACCTGGCACCAACATAAGTTCTAGCAATTGACTTTGATCTGACAATACCTTGGTGGTCTGCATATATTTCTGATAGAACTCTATTCCTTAATGCATTTGGAATTACTACTCTTGATCCTCTCAAAATACATTCTTGTGTTACACTCAATTCATTCCAAATTTCTTTGTATGGTTTACAATTGGCATCTTCTGCACAAATATCTCTGCCGGTTATTAGACTCTGCACTACTTTTGAAAGTACTGGGTCTTTCTTTGTACCTTGTGCTATTTCCTTAGCTGTAATAGGTAAATTATAAGCAGAAATCAAAAGAATACTTTCCTCATGTTGTTCTGGTGCTTTGTCTACAGGCAATCTCGACAAAGCGTCTGCATTACGCATCTTAGATGTTGGTCTATATTCTATGTTGTAATCATATGCCGCTAATATGATTGCCCAACGTTGTAGTCTTGCAGCTACTAACGTCGGTAAACTTGCCTTTGGACCTAAAATCATCAATAATGGTTTGTGGTCTGTAACTAATGTGAACCTTTTCCTGCCATACAGATAACATTATGGAACTTTTTTCACTCCATACACTAGTGCTAATGCTTCCTTTTCTATTTGTGAGTAATTTCTCTCTGCTTTGTTCAATACCCTAGAGGCAAAGCTATTGGTTTTTCTGTACCATCTGGCATTACATGTGCTAGTACTGCACCTAATCCTATGTTTGAGGCGTCACAAACCAACTTTACTGGCAAATCCATTTGATAATGTACTAAGAATGTGGGTGATGTCACTTCTGCTTTGATTCTTTCAAAAGAATTGTGACATTCCTTTGTTCCAATTCCATTTTACATCTTTGTTCAGTAATTGTATAATGGGTGTGCAATTGTTGCTAAGTTTTGAATGAAACTACCATAGAATGTTACTAAACCTAAAAATGATTGCAATTCCTTGACATTTTCTGGTAACTTTGCTGACTGCACTGCATTTACCTTATCTTGAGTCTTATGAATACCTTTACCATTTACAATAAAGCCTAAATACTCTACCGATCAACTTCTAAAATACATTTACTCTGGTTTACCGTGATATTGTTGTTCTTTTAGTTTTCTTTAGAACTGCACGTAACCTTTCTCTATGCTCTTTTTTTGTTTTTGCCAGCAACTAATATGTCATCATGAAAATGATACTCCTGACATACCTGCAAGTATTTTGTCCATTGTTTGCTGCCATATTGCTGGACTGCTAGCAACACCATAAGGAAGTTTTTTTGGACGATACAGCCCTAAAGTGTGTTTACAGTACATAGCTTTTGGGAATTTTCATCCATGGATAGTTTGTTGAAATGCTTGTCTAAGATCTATCTTAGAAAATACTGAGCATCCTAAACAAAGTTGCGAACATATCTTTAGGATTTGGCAATGGATGTTGTGCTACTTGGCAATTGTGGATTTAATGTCACCCTTTGTAATCTCCACATAGCCTAACTTGACCGTTGTCCTTAACAATTGGAACTAATGGTGTAGACCAATCTGAATAATCTACCTTTTTTCCCATGAACCTTCACTTTCTACCTTCTAATTTCAGTTTCCACAGCTGTTTTCAATGCATATGAAACTGGTCTTGGAGCAGAAAATCTAGGAGTAGCATTCCTCCTTTAAAATTAAGACTGCTTGTGCATTCTTTACTGTTTCCTACTCTGTCTTCAATACTTCTTTGTAATCTGATAGAAGATTAGTTAATGAAATTTCTTCTGCTGGTTCTTGTTTTGTACCTGTAACCCTTAGAATACTAGGCCAATCTAATTTTATGCATCTTAACCAATCTAATCCAAATAATGTCTGTCCTGACCCTTGACTATTGTCAATGGTAACTTACCTATCTCTTGATCTTTGTACTGAACTTTCACTTGTGATGAACCAACTACTTCTATGTTTGGTTACCATTATAACTTTTGAGCACTTTGTCTGAAGGTCTTATCACTAGGTTAGGTATCGTTTGTGCTACTCTTTCAGAAATTATTGTCACATCTGCAGCTGTGTGTATTTGCATGGGTGTGAGTTTCCCATTTATTTCTATTTGAGCCATAAGACGTTCTTGTGCATCTTTGTTCACAGAATTAATGTGAAATGCAAATTGTTCTAACTTCTGTGGTCTTATGTACTTTTCTTCATTTGAGCTAAAGCCCGTCATTTGAATTTACTGTTCTGTTGATCTGTTTTGTGGTCTTTTGCTTAGCAAATTTACACTGACTTGTTAAATGACCACGCTTCCTGCAGTTATTGCACGTCTGACCTGACGCTGGGCACTTATCCCAATCATTGCTATAATGATCTTGTTTACCACATCTAAAGCACGATTTCTTTTGAGGTTTTTGTGTCCCTATATGACTTTGACTTTTCTGTGAGTATGCATTAGGTTTACCCTTGTTATATTTGGATATACCTGGGCTAGGCTTACTCGTTTCATTTGTTTGCCCTTTCTTTGCATGTTGGTAACTCCTTTTACAGGCTACATGATTTACCTGACTACTGCTGTTATTATGAGTCTTACCTACAATGACATTGGACTGGTAATTAGCTGTTTCTATTGCTCTTGCTATTTCCAGAACTTTTTGCAAATTTAACTTCTTTTCTTGCAGTAACTTTCTGAGCTCTTGCGAGTTACTCCTTACTATAATTTGCTCTATTAACCTGTCTTCTAGATCTCCAAATTCACAAGTTGAAGCTAATTTCTTTAACTTGGTTACAAAAGAATCTATTGTCTCACCTGATTCCTGTGATGCTTCTATGAAGTGATAACGTTCAAAGTATTTATTTGCTTGAGGAGCAAAATAATTTGTGAGCCCTTCAATTGCGTCCTGCAATGAATCACCTGTTAGATTCAAAGTATTGAATACTTAATGAACTTCTAAACCTGCAGTATGAAGTAACAAAGCCTTCTGCTGCTTTTCGTTTATTTTCCCTAGTGCTTCTAAATAAATTTGGAAGCTGCCTATCCACTTTTTCCATCTTGTACCCACTGATTTAGGATCACCGATGCTAAAGCTGTCTAACCTTTGGACATCTATCGGCATTTTTGCTGTGATACTAAGAAGTTTAGGCTAGGCTAGGAATTTGGAAGTTCTCCTTTTTTTTTTTCTCGACCTTGTAGGCTACACTTGCATAGACATACCTTTTGCACTTTTACTCTCTAAACCAACCCTTTTTTTGTGTGTGTTAACGCTCCTGACTTGGCACAGCGCTGCTTGGTTTGAGTGTGATGAAGGCATCTACGTAATTGAGATTCTTCGTTTTCGAGTAGACTTCGTGCGACTGGGGTCGTCGTCTTCCGCTTCTTGGCTAGGAGATTAGGCGTAGGCTATAGGCTCCATTTGACTGCTACGAGTTCGTCACCTGCGTCGCCAATGTTTTGTCGTCATTATTTTGGGTCTGCTTTAGTTATATGACCCATACGACAATTCTTCACTTTTACCTGTAGGTAGAGGGAAAGATGGTGTTTTAGTATTGGAGGTAATATTCCATTTCTCGTCGCCAATGTTTTGTCGTCATTAGTTTGGGTCTGCTTTAGTTATATGACCCATACGACAATTCTTCACTCTTACCTGTAGGTGAGGGAAAGATGGTGTTTTAGTATGGAGGTAATAATATTCCATTTCTCGTCGCCGAGGTTCCGGGATTGAAGGGCGATAATCAAGCAAATTCTTAGCGGTGTTTATTGGCTAAACTACATTGAAGAAGGCTGGGTAGTTGAATATACAAAATACAATAAGCGTATATATCAGAATCATAAACACTTATGAGCATCGAAGCTCTATACACAATAAGGAATCATATCCTGCATACATGAGGTAGAATTTATAAGATCGAAGCCTCTGTGTCGGACTCGATACTAACACAATAATAATTGGTAACACTTATAACATTTACGCATTATGCAACATAGTGCAATAGCTCTGAACTGAACGTGTCTGCGGAGCTAAGATTTCCCGCGCTCGTTACATAACGTCTTGCATACATAACAGCATTCTTACTATAAATATACTATGTAGCTAGTATAGTACTGCCTGTTAGAAAAAGCATGATGATTTGAAAGCTTGCAATGAGTAACACAAGCTCTCATGCCTGCTGGAGCACTCTAATATATAATGTATGGAGGAAAAATGTTACTATATATATATTATAATTAGAAAATATATAGTATAATATAATATATATAATATATAGATATATATATATATCTATAGTATATATATATATATCTATATATATATCTATAATATATGTATATTAATATATATTTATCTACTAAATATGGATATATATATATATATATATAATATATATATAATATATATATCTATCCTATATATCTATATATCCTCTATGATATTTCTCTACATACTTATTACTATATATATATATATCCATATCTATTTATTATATCTATCTAATATATAAGTGACTTGTAAAAATCTTCTATTGCACCAGAATCCATCTAATAAAAGAAGCTCATAAAAACTCACAAATATAGAGAAAAAATACTATATTTCGGAGACTACTGTGTCTCTCTTCAGGTAGATGAATGAGAAAAGTTACAGAAAAGGTGATATTTATACCAAGACATCCATCCACAGTTAACCCAGTTTTGATCACTCCCACTGATAATCCTTCTTTAATCCTTTTAATCGTTGGTTGAATGAAAACTTTATATGTGACAAATTCCAGTTTATACTGCGGTGATGTTCATTTTTATGGTTGAAAATAGCTGAGTTCTGTTGTCCATACCTAACTGACCATTTATGTTGTATTTATCTCTGGGGAAGTGATTTTCCTGTAAAACCGATGTAAGATTGGTCTCAGTCCAGTCATGGGATTTCGTAAATGCCTGTGTCCTTGGAGGATGTCTTTTGTTGGATGTTAATCAGGGATTTGGCTAAGGTCTTTGGGTAAGTAAATGCAAAAGGGTTAGATTTTCCGAGAGTCTGGGTCACCGTCTTAATCCTGTCCAGATGTGGAATTTTATTTTCATTGTTGGGCATCTCTCTGGTCTTGTCTTGAGGGGGTCGGGAGAAAATTACGTTTGCTTTGTGAATTGCTTTTTCAGTTATATGGTCAGGATACCTTAAAGATGAAAGATGCTTGCGAATGAGTTCAAATTCTTTTTCCAGGAAATCTGGGGAACAAATTCGTGAGGCTCTTGAATAGGTTGCTGGCTACGCCTATCTGGATAGGAATGTCGTGAATGTATGAAAGTGAGAACATTGGTTTTCTATATATGGTAAATTTGTATTCTGTCGTGTCTCTAATTATTAAAACATTAAGAAAAGAACTTTTTTTGTCTTTTCCCCATTCAACTTTAAATTTGATGCTGGGCACTATTGCACTTAATTTTGAAAGGAATTTATTGAAATTGCTGCATCTTTTATCCCAATATGTTAGAATATCATCTACATATCTCATCCGCAGGATGTTTTTGGGTTTTATTGAATTTATTACTGTAGTTTCAAAGTATTCCATGTATAGATTGGCTAAAACAGGACTTAAAGGACATCCCATACTACACCCGAATTTTTGCTTAGAGAATGAGTTCCCGAATGAAAATACGTTATTAGATA
Organism: Macrobrachium nipponense; assembly: GCF_015104395.2. Classification (NCBI taxonomy): domain Eukaryota; kingdom Metazoa; phylum Arthropoda; class Malacostraca; order Decapoda; family Palaemonidae; genus Macrobrachium; species Macrobrachium nipponense. Next base: position 78,055,176 of record NC_087214.1, on the reverse strand, counting down.
CACATAATTCAACTAACTTTGTTATTTTGTCAAGTGCCAATGGGAAATGATCTGAATAGGGGGCTTATTTTTCCTTCAAAAACTGAAGAACGTCCTGCACTGGTACTTTTGTGAATAGGGAATCTAAATCAAGGCTTAAAAGTTTTATGTTGTGAAGGGTATATGTGCTTCTCTGAATTTGTGACAAAAATCTTCTGAATGTTTAATGTGACTGGGAGAAAAATTCTAACATTTTGGGATAATAGATGGGGCATTTTCAATTAATTCCTTTCAGAATTAAAAGTATTAGTGCCCAGCATCAAGTTTAAAGTTGAATGGGAAACAGACAACAAAATTCCTTTTCTTGATGTTTTAATAATTAGAGACACGACAGAATACAAATTTACCATATTATAGACAACCAGCGTTCTCACTTTCATACATTCACTACTTTAGCTATCGCGACATTCTTATCAAGAGAGGCATAGCCAGCAACCTATTCTTCAGGAGTTTCTTCAGTTACTGGTACCAAACCCCATTATTAAAAAATATATTCGAGCCCACATGAATTCAAGTATTTTCCTCACTTTCTTATTACATTAATATTATATTATCGCAAGAGAAAACCTGCAAAATTCGCATGTCAGTTCTAAGGAAGGTGACCACACCTTCCACATTCCTATAAAGCCCTGTCCACAGTAGCGGGCACTGCCCGACGGGCAAATACTGTTCCCATAACTCGTTCCAATAAACTGACCGACCGAGTAGGAGCCAGAACGATGTGACTGTCTGGTAATACTGCTCCATAAGTGATAGAAAATATAAGCAGTGGGAAGTGCCCGACGGGCATGCCCGCTGGTGTGGACAGGCCATAAGGAGCTGTTTGTCTTTATTATTGTGGTTGGGATGATTTCAATGATATCTTCTGTTCACGTTGCAGGCTCTGCTTAGAAAATGTTTTAACCAACATACAGACCTGCGGATAGATCTAGGACTAATTATTGTTGGCGTTACTGCCATTTACCCGTGACAGTAGTATTCCTTCTGTGAATCAATGGCGTCGTTCCTCTCTTTGCAGGACACCTTTCGCAATCCGAGAGAATGTCCTGTTTGCAAACAGGAATTCAATGGTGAAGATCGTCGACCACGAAATCTCCAGTGCTCACATCATCTCTGCACCTCTTGCATTGACACAATGCTCCGCAATGGTGCCTCGTTTTGTCCCATTTGCCGCGAATATGTCAGCGGCGTCTCAGCTAAGCATTTCAAAATTAACTATGGCGTGGAGGATTTCATGAGGTTCCAGGATTCGGCAGACAGTGGCAAGGGATCCCATCCCATGTCAAAGAGGATGGCACGAATAACAAAGGAATACATAGATGCCACAGAGCAACTGGTGAATGACTGTGAGGACAGGGAAGGTCAGCTGAAAGACAGACTGAACAAGATAACTCCGTTGGAGGAAGACTTGAACGCTGCCATCGAGACTGTGGAGAGCGAATTAAGGGCCAAGCTCCAGGTGCTCGTCCACATAAACAAAATGGCCATCCAAGAGTTGGGGAGGGAGAGTAATAGAATTCGCAGCCAAATTTTGGAATCAGAAAATAAACGGAAGGAATTACAGGTCGTGTCTGAAGAACTTGAATAAGCAAAAACTTCAGGAGACGCTGCAAATTCTCTTGGGAAGGCCGACATATGTCATCATGAGATTGAGGAATGGATGGTCAATCATGATTTGCCTCCAGAAAATAAGGATGCATTGAAAAATGCAGAAAAGGTAATCACCCTATTCAATTTCAATGTCTGTCTGTCTGAACATCAGACTAAAGTTATGTACCATTCAAGGTTAGACTTTCAATAAATTAACAATAACCTGATGCAGCGAACGGAAAATGGTAAGCGACCGTGCCTGTATGAAAATCAAAATAATATTGTTCTTTTATTTGCGCTTCTAAAAATAAAATTGTCTTTTTCATAAATTAGGTCTGCAAATCAACGAAAGACAAAGTTAACCTGATTCTCGAAATCATAAACTCCGAAGAAATAAATGGCAACTTAGTCTTCCGGAGTTCTACATTCTGCAGAAAGTTAAACTTGCCTGAAGTGGTCACAGTAAGTAAGAGGCTGACTATCAGTATACTTGGTTCTTTTCCATTATTCCACCTGCCTGTGGTGCTCGCGCATGGTAACACTGCGTCCTGGGCTTTAAATAGTTACGCTATATGTAAGTTTTAGGTAAACTGAAAAGTGTTTTGATAATTTACTTTATGCAAATTGCACCGTTAATATTCGAAATACGATATTGCTATTTTTGTTGAATGTAACCTGCCTTTTTGGGGTGGTGAATGGAACAGCCAGACTCAGTGGCGGAAAAAGTGCTAAAACGCACTTTATAAGAATTAAAAGCATATACTGATATACTCATGTGTAATGAAGTAACACTTAGCTTAATAGCAGAGTAGGTGTGGTCCAGTAAAGTTAACATCTTGCCGTAATGAACAGCGAGAGAAGCTCTTTTCCCGCCACTGCGTCTGGCTGTTCCATTCGCGACCCCGAAAAGGCGGCTTACATTCAACAATGATAACAATATCCTATTTCTAATATTAACGGTGCAATTCGCATACAGTAAATTATTAAAATACTTTTCAGTTGCAAATGTACACCCAGATATCCTTTTATTTACCTAAAACTTACATAAAGCCCAGGACACAGTGTTACCATACGCGAACACCACAGGCGGGTGGACAGATGGAAAAAAAAAAAAAGTATAGTTACTATCTTTAAAAACCTTCTTCTGATTCATTGTCCCCTAAAACCTGGGAAAGCACAACATTTCAACTACTCTGTATCGGTACTGAAATATAGTTTCCAAATAAACTGGTGCATCCAGTTGGGTATTTGGTGGAAAATTGCCATATGGGCCAGAAACTGACATGCCTTGGGATATTTGACTAGTCTTTAGCCTAGTGGGGATATAAATGAGACTCTCACAGTCGGAGGATTTGGTCTAGAAAGTCGACCATCAATTATGTCGAAGATTTCAAAAAAAAAAAAGAAAACGTTAATGAATTTAATTCATGAAATACGTAATAGTCTTTTTTGTCTGCCTTTAATGCAACTAGCTATGGTAATTGTATAACAGATGTGTCAGTGCAAAACATTAGAATAACTGTTGGCCAGCGAAAGTTCCAATTTGCCTATGAAATTGCCGTTTATATTCTTAGAATATCAGTATAATATATTGTCAGTCATCCTTTATCTAAGGTGTTTCACACCATTGCACAGGAACAGATAGATTTGCCTTTCTTTCGATGAGTGAAAAATATATCGTCAGGTAATATGGCGTCAATGCGCATAACATTTATTTTCTCTCTCTCTCTCTCTCTCTCTCTCTCTCTCTCTCTCTCTCTCTCTCTCTCTCTCTCTCTCTTTAGAATTCGGTATGTTTGACGATTGGAGGGTGAATGATTAACATGCCAATTTGCAGCCCTCTAGCCTCGGTAGGTTTTAAGATCTCAGGGCGGACAGACAAAGCCATGTTAATAATTTCCTTTTACAGAAAACTAAAATCATTACATTTGACGCTATTACTGTGTACGTGCATTCAGCTCCTGCCCTTAACATACATTATGGTTGTGGGGTAGGGGTACCTAAGAGTATAAGGAAGAGTTCAAGTAGCTCGCAGATAAGCTCATTTTTAACTTTTTTGTTGTCTAAAAAAGGGTGACATCGTGCTGCAGATGGGAGAGGATATAAGACTCTTAGCAGAACAAGAGCTGCTCTTTGCTGTTCAGCGTGGACGAGGTCAGGTTTCCTGCGCCAAGATTTCTTATCGGGGGAATCACCTCTACTTGCATTGCCTCTTGAACAAACTTCCTCCTCAGAATGCCCGCACCATCGGGGTATGTGCCTTCCACTTGTCTTGACTTGGGTTTTATAGTTGTAATGCACATATCGGGACAAATATAATGTTTTCTTGCTACCTACAATTCTTATAATTATGGTTAGTTATTTCTTTGTAATTTCTGTAGATAGTAAAACACAACTATTTGATTTTGAGCTTAAACATAGAACAAAGTATACAACATGAAGTTCCTTTTGGAAGAACTGAGGAACCGTTAATACCATAATATCATATTTTAGGTTCCCTTTGATTATATATATAAAAAATCTTTGGAAAACTCTTCTTAGTAATATTTTTCATTAAAAGAGATTTATCCTAGAGCGAATGATTCTGTAGAAATAGACGTGAACCACCGCACTCATTTCTCATTGCAGTATAAAGAGCTGATGTCCCAGAAAGAAAAATCGATGCTGTCTTTTCTCGAGATCGGATCCAAGGAAAAGGTCTTGGGAAGAGTTCACATTAGGCTTCTACCAGTCAATCCCAGGGCAAAGAACTTCGCTCTGTTGTGCTCAGGGATGAAGGAAGTTTCCTACATTAATTCCAAACTGCTCGAGACCTGGGGCAAGGGTCAAAACAGGGAGCACATCAGGGGAGGAGATTACGCGAGGAACACAGGAGAAGGAGGGGCACCTCTGGTCCCTGTCCCTATGGAAAACGAGAAGAAGAGCGACCCCTGGAGAGCTGGGAGCGTCTGGGGGAAGCGGGCAGAAACCTCGGCTTCGCAGTTCTACATCAGCACCAGAGACGATCCAGGCGAGATGATCAAGGGGCTCTTCGGGAGGGTGGAGGACGGCCTCCAAGTTGTGAAGGAGGCGATCCAATCTTTCGATGACATAAGGCAACTTAAGATAACCGACTGCGGTTTCGTCTTTCATCCGTCTAGTCATTCTGAGCCATGAATATGTTTCGTTGCGTTTCCAGGATATTTTTGTTTGAGCAAAACTGGTATCGTGATGGCATACTTTCAGGGAACAATGGTACTATTCTTAGAGGGAAAATGGTTAGTCCCTGACATGCCTTAATTTAAAGAAAACTCGAATGTGTCTTTGGAAAAAAAAAAAAATGCTTGGATGGAAATTACCTACAAAGTTCATTATAAGACATTGAAAGTTGGATGATAATGTCATCTGCCCTAAATATACCTTGGATATATCTGGGAACTGATGACGTCACTCCACAATACTTAAAGCAGCGAGTTATTTAAACGACGAAACAAGAATTGTCTAACCCAAGGTTTCCAACCTTTTTTTGGCCATGCCCCCTTAATCACTTCTAAAATCTTCATGGCCCCCTGTTATGATATACAGTTCTTATATATTCACGTGGAGGAATCCTGAAAGGCCATTAACTTGGTTTAAACAGTCTCGAATTCGCCGCCCCCCCCATTTGAAAATCAAATTACCCCCTGGTGGGGTGTACACCCCACGTAGGAAACCACTGCTAACCCATAGGAAGATGATTTTTCGCTACCCAGTAGATTCTTATCCAGAGAGACTTCGGGAAGAATGGCAGATGCATGGGGGAGGACCCCAGGTCGGGAGAGGGTTAGGGAAGAATGCAGATGCAAATGGCGAGGAGGGGGGCGGTGTGAGGGGAAAGGGGGAGGACTCCAGGCCATAAAGGCTCCCTATGCATATATACATATTAACTATGTTAATGAATTATGCTCTCTTTAACTCGAACGTCTATATTGTAAGATTGGTTTACTTTCGCGTTGACTTTTATGTATGCATCTAACCTTCTTTTGTTGGTATATTAGGCTCGCTTTCTTATTAAACTGATATTGTCCAAGTGTGCAAATCACTCTGTCTCTGTGTGTGCATATAGGCAGGTAAAGGTTATCATGCCGCCATTGTGGTTCAGGTAGCTCTGAAAATGAGACAATTAGTTAAGCCTAATGCACACAGTTGCACACTGTTGGGTCAGAGATAACAGAGGTAGTAAAAAAAAACCGATGCGCGAATACCGATATCTAGTCTGTTTTAGAAGGATTTTCCCAAAAGTCTAAAACGCTGAAATAAGTTGTAATACGCACCTTTGATTATAATGCTTTTGGTGCCTTGAAGTATTTCACGTTAAAGAAAATCAGGTTTTGAGCATAATATTGTCTTTAATTTACAAATCGTATGAGTCAAATTTCACGTCATTTCCATAATCAAGAGTCCGTTTTAACATAAGTTCAGCCTGATTCAGAAACGACAGCACCAATGTGATCAAAGCTGGTAACTAATTTCTGTATCTAATCTAGGATTGTCAGAATATTATTAAAATAATCTGAAGTCTCCCTATCACTTTGATATCTAAAAAAAAAAAACTGTCGTAGATGAGCGATTGCAGGAAAAGAACACAAGATGATAAGATCCGGAACAGTGTTGCTACTGAAGGTTTTGGTCTAACTGGATGTCTGAATCACTCATCATTTAGAATTTGCATCATAGTATTTGCCTTTAATCCAATAAAATTCTGCCTTTATGTCATATTTTTGTATATCGCATAATTTTGTACCATATCAATCAAATTATAGAATACCTGTTTTTGATATGTATATAAAAACGTATCACAACTGGACGCTGAATGTAAATGTTTTGGGTGAAGGAGTACCTACAAGGTCAAAGTTTATTACTTTCTTTATTTCCCTCGCAAATATGATATGGATATAATCGTTGCCATTGACAACCAGTA
>NC_087214.1:78023608-78043608 GCF_015104395.2 Macrobrachium nipponense | reverse complement strand
CATAGATTGAGATAAGAGCCAAATTATGTAATGTTATGTAAATACCAGTTGTAATAAACTTAGTATTAAGAAGTTACATACCAAATTATTATGTAATAGTTAACAGTTATGAAACAACACTCTCCGAAGCTGTAGACTTGAAATATGTTTCAAACGCATGAGCTTTAATGTTTAAATTTCTAGCTAGATTTTTAGCGCAATCGTGCCATTGGTGGTTTGGAAAAAAGCAAAACATATTTATTGTACATTGCTGAAGGTTGTATAACGCCTAAGAACAAAATACTATCATAGAAAATGTAAGCTTGCCGAAACATTTTGGGGTGGAGGAGTTGAGAAAGGAACGGCCAGTGAGTTGTCGTCTGCACACACCGCCATCATCAATCAGCTTAGAATCGGCTATCGAGTAGTTGGCTCACTGTCGTCGATTCCCCCTATTTCAGTCATGGCCACAAGAGTCGATATGTAACAAAGCAGAGATGAAGGCGCCTCAAACACCAGGCATATACATGCTGCTGGCAGTAGGCTTACCAGTCAGTGCCGTAATATAATAATGAATGTTTTTTTCAATATTTCACTTCACAGGGCCCTAGCAAGACAATGAAAGAAATCATTAAGGCGACAGCAACAGCAACTTTATACATATCCTAAAACATTAATAACATTCCGTGAGCATTACTTTTGAAATGCAAAAAATGAACATTATGATATATAAACATCTTTATTATTTTATGAAGACAAGAACAGCACAACCCGCATTTGAACCTCCCGCTGAGAGTACGTCAACTTTCTGTCAATCCCGAGGCTGTTCCTCCCACAACTCTTCCACCCCAAATTTTCTTTACAAGCTTTCATTTCTACGATATTATTTAGTTCTTAGGCGTTATACAACATCAGCAATGTACAATAAATATGTTTTTTTTTTCAAACAACCAATGGCACGATTGCACTAAAAATCCAGCTAGAAATTTAAACATTAAAGCTCATGAGTTTGAAACATATTTCAAGTCTACAGCTTCGGAGAGTGTTGTTTCATAACTGTTAACTATTATATAATAATTTGGTATGTAACTTCTTAATACTTAAGTTTATTACAACTGGTATTTACATAACATTACATAATTTGGCTCTTATCTCAATCTATGGCCGTATAATCACAATTCTGAAACTGAGTGAAAACAAAACTGAGAGATTCGGACAACACGACATTCATCCAATCAGCGACAAGCAGCTAAGTGCAAGTTAAGTGCAAGTTTGTTAGGTTTAAAAAAATCGACTATACGCTTGAATCGTTATATATATTCTGCCGCTCCTCTCTCTCTCTCTCGCCTGAGTTTCTTTGGTCGTGTATGGCCGTTTCACTGTCATTCCTTCTTTTCTCTGCTCTCGAATAGGTTATTATTAATTTTAATTGAAACAATTTTTTTATGTTTTTTTTTTTTTATCTTTTCCCCCTTTTTTACTTTAGATTTTGTACATAGTTTTAATTTTTTTTGTAATTTTTTATTTTTTTATGTGTAATTTAATGAATATGATGTATTTTGCTTATATTTACTAATTGGAGACTGAGGATGTGCTGACGTCAGCATGAAACGTCTCGTATTGTAATAAACTATGACCCTTTTCCTGTTGGTTTATGTTGGGGCTTCATTTCATTTGCTCTATATATATATATATATATATATATATATATATATATATATATATATATATATATATATATATATATATGAATATGTGTGTACATGTATATTATATATATATATATATATATATATATATATATATATATATATATATATATATATATAATATTTTGTATTCATTTAGATTTATTTGTATTTACTGTAAGCACAAATTCTCAGGAAATAGAAGGAAAATTTCCAATAAGGGACCAGAGGGTGTTGAAACTGAAATTTCTTCTCCTATACCTAGAACATGTAAGGTTCCAAGACACAGGGGAACTGTTTATTGCAAATCTGAAGGTAGTCAGAAAATGAAAGGTTTTTAGATATTCCTAGAATTTTAAAGCTTTTTAACATAAATGTTGTTTTCAGTTAATTTAATTAATGTCAAACGATTTTAGTAATCAAAAATTCTCCTAAAGATCTTCCAGGCTGCATATATGAAATTCCTTGCAAAAAGTGTGATAAAATCTATTACGGACAGACTGGCAAATCTCTTTCACAGCGTCTTAAGCAACATCAATATTCTGTGAGAACTGGGCAAATATCGAATGCATTATTTGTACATATGAGAGATTTAGACCATCCTATTAACTGGAGTCAAGCAAGAGCCTTAGTCCCATGTAATGACACAGTTAAAAGGAATATCATTGAATCTTGTTTTATCAAGTCAAATAATAGAAATGTTCTAAATTTAAGTCTTGGTTTATTTAAACTTGATGCTTTCATAATGAAAAAAGTTGTAGATAAATATAAGCAACAAAATTAATATATTCAGTTTTTACATTGTTTTGGACTGTAAAGATACTTTTATAATTTCGGTAGGGTCAGAATCTGTTTAAGGTTTGTGACCGTGTGATATCCGATAATCCTGGATTATCCCTTTTAATTTTTACCCTTTTGATAATTAACCATCTGGTATTCCTGATCTTGTTTGTACCTGAGGCCTTCCTCTCCGATTGTACTTCAGTAGCTCCTTGACGATGTCTGAATAAAGACGAACGCGCTTGGATTCCTGACTTTCATTTCCCGTGGTATTCGCTATTTATGAAGTCACGTGCATCTACTGTGATTTTTTAAGCATAATGGAAACCACACGCAACTTCTACGCCTTTTCTTTTGAATTTTCCGAGCCTTGTTCTATTCGTGACATCCTTCTGTAATGCTCTTATCATCGCTCACAAACTGAAAAACTCCGACTCAACTTTCTACGGAAGTGCATGAACGAGCAAGTGATGCCCAAGTTGATTTTACCAGTGAGAATTCTTCGCCTAGCAGAGCGACCTTTCGACGAGTTACAACGCATCATACTTCAGAAACACATCGACATCACAAAAGTGGAAGTAGATGATGCGTTCCGTACACTTAGAAGCAGACGGTATAGCTTTAATCAGACGGTTCCTGTCGATTGGAAGAATCGGATGCTGGATTATTGCTATGGAAAATTGAGAAAGTGCTGCAACCGTCTTGAAAGGAAGCTCCAAGTCAAGCTGAAAAATCTTATTGCTGAAAGCGACTGGACTAAGCATGCCAACGTGGACTTCATGATTAATTTATCTGACCAAACCAGTGGATAGTGCTACGACAGCGGCTTTGGGATATGGGTTAAGCTTTGGTGTATTTAATGGTAACCTGGACTGTGTCGACATCTCAAAATCGTTTTGTTATTTAGAAAAATTGAATAAAAACCTATGCCCTGATGATATCAATATTTGTAAAGGTATTGTGTATGGTGCTATGAGTAAACCTTCTCCCCCTAATGTACCCGTGAGATTTCTCCAGGCGTTTAAGAAAATTAAAGAAGACGAAACAGTGAAGGTGACAAAAAGCAGATAAATCTAATGCAGTGGTAATTTATGAAATAAGAAGTGACTATATAAGTAAAATAATGATATTGCTAAATGACACTGATACTATACGAAAACTGAGGTCTGACCCTACACAGACAGTTAACTCCCATTTTGATAACAAATTAAATCCATTTTGAAGGGCTTGGACCATTTAATTAAACAGTTTACACCGCAATGCGCCTTACATGTATGGTTTAGTCAAGACACATAAAATCAATAACCCTATCAGACCAATCATTAGTTCAGTGGGCTCAGTTTCGTATAATTTATCTAAATGGCTTGTAAATTCTTACTCCTTTGGTAGGAAATATTTCTAACACGAATGTTAAAAACAATGTTGATTTTATAAACAAATTGAATAGTTTAATTTGAATTATGATTTTAATATGGTTAGTTTTGATGTTGTCTCTTTATTTACAAAAGTGCCTGTAGATGACTTACTTGAATATTTGGAAGAGGAATTAGAGCGTCATGACATTCCCTTAAGTGTAGAAAATCTCATTAGTCTCATAAGGTTATGTATCAAAGATAGTAAATTTTGTTTCAATGGGGAATTTTTTGTACAAAAGTTTGGCATGGCCATGGGTAATCCCTTATCTCCTGTCCTTAGCAATATTTACATGGAATTTTTTGAGACAAAACTCTTACAAGAATCTTGCCCCAAAAAGTTATTTGGTTTAGATACGTGGATGATATCTTCTGTATTTGGCCAGTTCACGAAAAACCTCCAGGAATTCCTTAATAATCTCAATAATTTAGTCCCTTCTATCAAATTTACTGTAGAGGAAGAAAGAAATTGTAATTTGAATTTTCTTGATGTAACTGTCCATAGAAATGATAGAAATTTCACCGTTTTCAGTCTTTCGAAAATCAACTAATATTACCTCTTTTGTTCTTACTACTCCAATCACACCATCAAAATGTTAAATTCTCTGTTTTTTCTGGGATGTTCCTAAGGGCTTTACGTGTCTGTAGCCCGCAGTTTATTGACGCTGAAATTAAAACTATTTATGATATTGCATTGAAACTTAAATACCCAAGGACTTTTGTAGATGTGGCATGGAAAAGAGCTAGAAAAACATTTTATTCAACTAATGACAAACTTGAATTTAGTAAGCATAACATTCTAAAATTACCTTATGATGAAAGGTTTTTAGATATTCCTAGAATTTTAAAGCTTTTTAACATAAATGTTGTTTTCAGTAATATTAATGTCAAGAGTTTAGTAATCAAAAATTCTCCTAAAGATCTTCCAGGCTGCATATATGAAATTCCTTGCAAAAAGTGTGATAAAATCTATTACGGACAGACTGACAAATCTCTTTCACAGCGTCTTAAGCAACATCAATATTCTGTGAGAACTGGGCAAATATCGAATGCATTAGTGTACATATGAGAGATTTGGGACCATCTATTAACTGGAGTCAAGCAAGAGCCTTAGTCCCATGTAATTGAAACAGTAAAAGAATTAAAAGGATATCATTGAATCTTGTTTTATCAAGTCAAATAATAGAAATGTTCTAAATTTAAGTCTTGGTTTATTTAAACTTGATGCTTTCATAATGAAAAAAGTTGTAGATAAATATAAGCAACAAAATTAATATATTCAGTTTTTACATGTTTTGGACTGTAAAGATACTTTGTAATTTCGGTTAGGGTCAGAATCTGTTTAAGTTTGTGACCGTGTGATATCCGATAATCCTGGGTTATCCTTTTAATTTTTACCCTTTTGATAATTAACCATCTGGTATTCCTGATCTTGTTTGTACCTGAGGCCTTCCTCTCCGATTGTACTTCAGTAGCTCCTTGGCGATGTCTGAATAAAGACGAAAGCGCTTGGATTCCTGACTTTCATTTCCCGTGGTATTCGCTTATATATAAATATTGATATATTATATATTAGATATATATATATATATAATATATATAATTAGATAATATATATATATATATATATATTATATATATATATTATCTATATATATATATATATATCTATATATATATATATATATATATATATATATATATATATATATATATCTATATATATATATATATATATATATATATATATATATATATATATAGTATATATACCTATATATATATATGATATATATATATATAGTATATATATATATATATATATATATAGATATATATATATATACATATATATATATAATATATATAGATATATATATTATATATATATACTATATATTATATATATTATATATATATATATATATAATATATATTATTTTCTTTATTTGTGACATCCAGTGTCAGAATGGACGTGGAAGAAATATCTTGCTTTTGGCTGTTGAATCACAGACTGAATCGGCGCAAAGACGGCTGTGGGTACACCCAGTTTTGCAGGATAGACATATCATTGGTTTTTTTGTAACATTGTACCCATCTCTAAAAGATCAAGAAGAAACGTTCTTAGATTAGTTTAGAATGTCTAAGAAATCTTTCGATGATCTCTTAGACCTAATCAAGGTAGACATATCGAACGAAGATCAACACCTCAATGAGGCTTCATCTGCCCGAAGAAACAAAAACTTGTCATAACATTTCAGGTGAGTCCGTTTATTATAATCAGGTTTTATTGAAGGGGAATGTGTTCTATATATAAATCAAAATGAGCCCTCTCCAGAGTTAACACTAGTGGTGGGCGTAATCGATTTTTAGTAATCGATATGTTCCTCGTTGGACGAGTGGATTTCGCGGTCGGCTAACAATCCGGTGGTTCGAAGTTCGATTCTCTGCTCGGCCAACGCGGAACCAGAGGAATTTATTTCTGGTGATAGAAATTCATTACTCGATATAATGTGGTTCGGATCCCACAATAAGATGTAGGCCCCGTTGATAGAGGAAGAAAGAAATTGTAATTTGAATTTTCTTGATGTAACTGTCCATAGAAATGATAGAAATTTCACCTTTTCAGTCTTTCGGAAATCAACTAACATTGCCTCTTTTGTTCATTACTACTCCAATCACCATCAAAATGTTAAATTCTCTGTTTTTTCTGGGATGATCCTAAGGGCTTTACGTGTCTGTAGCCCGCAGTTTATTGACACTGAAATTAAAACTATTTATATTACATTGAAACATAAATACCCAAGGACTTTTGTAGATGTGGCATGGAAAAGAGCTAGAAAAACATTTTATTCAACTAATGACAAACTTGAATTTAGTTTGCATAACATTCTAAAATTACCCTATGATGAAAGGTGTTTAGTAATGAAAAATTCTCCTAAAGATCTTCCAGTCCGCATATATGAAATTCCTTGCAAAAAGTGTGATAAAGTCTATTACGGACAGACCGGTAAATGTCTTTCACAACGTCTCAAGCAGCACAATATTCAGTGAGAACTGGGCAAATATCGAATGCATTATTCGTACGTATGAGAGATTTAGATCATCCTATTAAATGGAGTCAAGCAAGAGCCTTAATCCCATGTAATGACACAGTTAAAAGGATTGTTTCATCAAGTCAAATAATATAAATGTTCAATTTAAGTCTTGGTTTATCTAAACTTGATGCTTTCATAATGAAAAAAGTTGTAGATAAATATAAGCAACAAAATTAATATATTCAGTTTTTACATGTTTTGGACTGTAAAGATACTTTGTAATTTCGGTTAGGTTTGTGACCGTGTGATATCCGATAATCGTGGATTATCTCTTTTAATTTTTACCCTTTTGACAATTAACCATCTGGTATTCTTGATCTTGTTGTGTACCTGAGACCTTTCTCTCCAATTGTATTTCATTAGCTCCTTGACAATGTCTTAGTAAAGACGAAAGCGCTTGGATTTCTGACTGTCATTTTCCTGTGGAATTCGCTTATTTATGAAGTCACGTGCATCTACTGTGATTTTCTAAGCATATATATAATATATATTATATATATATATATATATATATATATATATATATATAGTATATACATATATATATATATATATATATATATAAAAAAAATATATATGTATATATATATATATAGTATATACTATATATATATATATATATATATATATATATATATATATATTTTATATATATATATATATATATATATGATATATTGTATAATGTATGTAGTTATAAATGTATTTGTGTCTATATAGTCTTTTTGTATTATGAATTTAGCAGACCACAGAAATAACTAAATAAGAAAAAGAAAGTTTATTTTATCTATTTTCTTTTCACAGGATTCCAGTTAGGTGAATGACAAGAAGTTATGTAAATAAACAATTTTAGCACATTCAGATGGGAAATGATCTGCACAATCTTTCCTCCATTGATCACTCAGTCTTTTTTTTTTTATTTAAATAAAGGTACTGAGTTCCGGAATCTTTCTCTTGTGCAGACGCTCAGCGGTAATTGAAGAATGAAATTGGCTGAGGTCATTCATTCTTTTTTTCCTGGAGTCATTCCAGAAGGGAATTGGCTTTAGTGGTTCCAGCTTCTTTTATGACGCCCTGGACTGTCACTGGAAAGACTTTGTTTAGGTTCCATTGAGAGTCGGAAGAAGTTATTTTTTCAGTGAAACATCTGTTAATTTCAATCATGGCTCACAATGAACAGGATAAATCAAAGGAAATACCACTAGTTCACTCGCTGCTGGGTCGGGAAATTGGGTAAGATTTGTTGGTATGTTGGGCACAGGACTAATGCCCAGGGAAACCTCAGGAACGGAGTAATTAGGTTCCAACTTCTTTTATGATATGTGCGGATAAATGGCTGTCGCCCTCGACGCTCACTTGGAAGACTGGGGTGCGGTCCTGATGTTATTAACAAAATTCTTTATATATATATGCATATTGTTACTATGTACCTATTACCTAGTATGTATACATAAATTTGATATATACATATACATATATCTATATATTATATTATATATATATATATATCTATAATTAGTATAATGTTGAATTTATCTATTATTATATATCCATTTTACAGTTAATACCATTAATACCATTAACGTTAATAGTAATTGCATAAGAGAGAAATATGCACAAATAGCATACATCATACATACATATATATATATATATATATATATATATATATATATATATATATATATATATATATATATATATATATATATATATATATATATATATATATATATATATATGTATATATTATATATATATATATATGTATGTTTGTGTGTGTACCATGTGTATATATTTACATATGTATATATATATATATATATATATATATAGTATATCCATATTAATATATATATATATCACATATACATACATACATACATGCTGCAATGGTCCTGGAACTCGTGCTCCACTCCAGTCGAGATTCAGCCTTCATAGAATTAAGTAATTTTACCTTTTGTCCCATGAAAACATGGATAATCAAAAGAAAACACTACAATGGGATCATGCAAAATGTAGGTAGGAAATTTATTTTTTTTTTAAATGGCTCCTTTTAGTTTCATCATCAGTAACACGAGGATACAGAGTATGAAATTCTCCTTCACTCTTCCTCTCTCGCAACAGAGGATGATCCCACAATCTCCTTCTTTTTCGACTTTGCTTTCTTTCTCCGTCATCATCATCAATTGCAGTGGCGATTATTACCAAAAAAATCGGCTTGAGAAAAGTCACACAACTTTCGTAGCTGGTTGTGAGACTCGAAGCTGTCAATTTCCGTTTAAGTGCTGATTGACCTCATAGGTCCCAGCGCTTGGCCTTTAGCCTAAGTCTTATATTCGATTCTACGTGAAATCGGTTTTTTTCAGTGGATAATTTTTTCCAAATTGATCTTCCTGTTATATATACCTCATTTTTATTTTCTTTTGTTTGTTTGACTTTTGTTAGGAATACACTCTAATGATCCCTGAAGATCTGATATGATTCGTCTCCACATTCCCTCTGTCTCGTCTTTGCAGCAAACAAAATGTAGTTCCGTTTCTCTCTGCTCTTCGTCCTTCGTCTAAATCTGACTCAGAAAGCCTTTCTTCTCCCATCATTGCCTCCTTCCTGGGCTCTTTCTTTTCCACTGTCTTGGGGTCTCTTAGTTGAGCTCGTTCTGCCTGCGTTCAATATCATCTTTCACAGACTGTTCCTTTAATGCAAGAGCTTTCATTTATGCTGCACCTTCCCATCACACTCATTTTCATCAGGTGCTCTTTGTACCGACCTCTCCTTCTCTTTGTCATACTTTCCACCATTCCTTGACTTTTTTTGCTAGCGTCCTGTCTAACCAATGAAGGCGAAATTCATCGCAAACTTCGCTCAAATGACTTCTTCTTTAACCTGGCTGGATTTATTACTTTCGAAGATGTCTTAATCCCTCGATTACAAATTCATCTGGGATTAGTCGTCTGTGATCGGTCAAGTTTTCACTTCAGTATAGGTTCGGGTTTTGTGTTCATCTTTAATTATTTAAATTTCACTACAGATCATAAGGTTCCTAGACGTAGTACATGCGTGTTATTTTAGAGCAAATACACTGCCACCCTAATTGGTGAACGGTAAAGTCACAATCACCCCTGTGCTTGTGCTGTTATACCATGATATAATAACATTTGACTCAACTTCGTGACTCCACTTATTACATGAATTATTACGTAGCGCACAAGTTACTTCTTAATGAACCAGTTGATTATGATTAATCAAATATGTTTACATTTGATAGTGATAGAAAAAGTAGACGCCCATTTAAACAGTTAACGAGAAAGTGGCGATATATTTGCACATTTTCAGTTAGTCGTAATGACCCAGTTTCGAAGAACCCTATGGTAATAATGACCTTGTTTGTGGTTGAAGGGAAGAGCTAGTGACTGGCGTTTAGATTCACTTCTTTCCTTTTTCATTTTATCGTACTCCAGTGGTTAAAATTAGGCTAAATACTGACTGCAGTATTTAATACTGGCTTAAACATTTATCGGTCATTTCACGGTCATTGCTCCATTTGTCAATTCCTTCGTACTGGAGTTTTAGATCGTCTCTAGTTTTGATTGCATTTACGCATTCTTTGAGATATGATTGCGAAACCTGCTTCGATCATAGCACGTATATTACCCCAGTTGCTTCTTTTATGTTGGATTACAAATTCACGCAACTTGCATGGAAGTTTGTTGTGCTTTGACGAAAGTAATTTTGACAGAATAATGGAAAGTATTTCTCTAAAAAAAAATCTGCCATCGAGAAGTCTAAAGAATTACGAGGCATGTATGACTGATGAAATTACAGCCAAGAATTACAGTTTTATCTCACTGTGCTAATTACAACTTCTCTTCTCTTTGTTGACAAAATGCTTCCTTAGCATAATTACGAATATCCCTTTTCCTGGGATGCAGAAGAACAGATTACAAGGGGAAAAAATATTCACAAAAAATAGAGGCTGACAATAACCATGGAGATTTAAACATCTTCTGACTGAGATAAGGAGGCAGTTTCCTTTCCTCGTAGCATTGGTTAAGCTGTGATTGAGTAGATAAAACCTTGAGGTAGAGTTTGAATGGCCACCAGTTCAAAGTAACCAAGGAGAATATTATTGTTTGCAGAGGGATTTTGTTTGAGGCTGTGATTCCGAGTTTCACTAGGAATTGGCAATTGGAGATAGGTTAACTCACCAGGTACCTCTGAACTTTCTAGATTGTTCACTTGACTCTTCCTCAGAATTCAAGTCTGGATATTCGTCTTAAAAGGGAAATAAAAATCACCAGAACTAACATCTTAATGATTACTGCTCATACCATTAAAGCAACAGCCTGTGCCATCTGAGTCACACAAAATGTATACTACTGCTTAACATATTACCATGGGAAAGGTTAAAACTTTGAGTTACAACATCGTCCATTCTTATACTGAACATCAGAAAAATTCAATTTAAAATCTCTTTGTAGACAACCAAAGAAGAGAAATGGTATCATTGAACGATGAAAACAGGGACATCTTTCTTTTCTCCCCCCTGATGATATTCCAGTACGACCACTGCTACAGATGTCTCCCCTCTGGTGATGTTCCAGTACGTCCACTGCTACAGATGTCTCCCCTCTGGTGATGTTCCAGTACGTCCACTGCTACAGATGTTTAACATTCGGTTGTAATTAAGGGCTTCCATTTAAGGCTTCTTCAGTGCGTACACCTCCACCTCTAGGATCCATATAAGGTTATCGCCAGGTGGAACCTTTTGGATACTGAGATACCTCCCAGGGACACCTGGCGAGTAGATGGATAGGTATTGCTGAGCCGACAGGTAAGGCCCAGCGTATCTGGCCAGCAAGGTGTAGGACGAGAAGTCCCCCGTTGTCAGAAGGTCCATTCCAAGACGGATCTGAAACGAGCATTTATTTGGTTCAGTCTTTGGGCTGCGTTGACACCAAGCGAATCGAATCGAAAAATTAACACGATTCATGATTCATCTTCATTCGCCACACTAACTTCAATGTAACCGTTTACATCAAGCGAAATGGCATGATTTGAATTGGCTCGATTTGCTTGGTGTAAACTCGTTACATGAAATTGGTGTGGCTAGTTGCTAAAGATTTTTTTTCCCAAATTATCATTTCCCCTTTCATTTTTCTTCTTCTTAAAAATCAAGGTTGATCCTCATATTAGAAATTCGTTTCCACAAAGTGCCATTAGAATTATGTAAGGCAAGTGTATTCATTTTTACCTTAATTAATTAGACATTGACATATTTACTCATTATTTTAGTTGCTAATGTTTTGATAATCAAATCTTTCTGCTTAATTGTTATTTTACGACAAAGTATTCGGAAAATCTATATAAATTAACTTTTTAAGGATGGTAAGATAGTTCTATTTTTTATATGTAAAATATAGAAACTCATCATCATATTATAATGTTACTGTTATATATGCGTGTGTGTAAACAAGTATGGATGTGTTTATGTATATGCATTCGATATATATCAACAATACAATTAAGTTTTTAAGTTCTTCGCAAATGTCGAAAACCCTTATTACTGCCACTGTGAATTCATTTAGGGAATATAATTCATTAGTGAATCCTACCCATTGGTGGAGGCATTTTGAGATCTAGTGGAATTCTGAGTAAAGGCGCTTACTATCTTGTAGGAGTTAAAACCGCGATATGAAAAGGCTTCCTGCCAGTCCTGTGAGAGCTGAAAGTCAGCTCAGTGGTTTGGTTAAACTACTTTTATAGTTATAATAATGATAGTAATAATGTAAGGGATTCTACCTTAATTTCCCATCCGGATTCACAGCTTAAAGGACAGCATATCCAGGCATTATGAAGAAATGGAGAAGTTAAAAGGTCAAATGCATATGCACACATACATTCATATAAACGCACTCATGTAGTAAATATATATATATATATATATTTATATATATATATATATATATATATATATATATATAACTATATATATATATATATACATATATATATATATTATATATATATATACATATATATATATGTATATATATATATATATATATATATATATATATATATATATATATAATTAATTCATACTATCAAATATGCAGTGACAGAATAGCAGTTAATATCGAATTAAGTATCCCCTTGAGAACAGCTTACACCCAAAGTGTTATTATATGGGGTATGTACACTTAGCCTGACTAGGATTCGAATTTATACCAAACCTGCTAATCTCCTCATAACAGCATCTCAGTACACCAAGCCAGTTAATCTCCTCATAACAACATCTCCGTTCATTAAACCAGCCAATCTCCTCATAACAACATCTCTGCGCACCAAGCCAGCTAATCTCCTCATAACAACATCTCCGTACACCAAACATGTGGACACAAGAAACAGCATATGCCACACGTCTTTCTTATTATTGTCTAGTTAGCTGTATCGTCATCCTCACATGCATTACAATGTCAGCATTTCAGCCATCTGTACCTCTAACTTCACTTGTGTATGAATCCATTTGTATATTTCCATCTATCAACAAACACAAATAAATGTGTGTGACCTCTGTTTTCGTTTGCCTGGTGCCAGGTGCTACATTGCTGTTCGGAAGAGCTGTCGACCTGTTTGTTTGTTGTCTAAATAAATCAATAAGCTTGTATGCACTGTCTTTTACTCACGCTTTCCCTACACCCTTAAGGTTTCCAACATGAGTCACAACGCGCACAGATGGGGATTAGGGAGACAGAAAAAGGAAAAGGCAATTGTTACCTCAATGTTGTTGAAGTCGCCATTGTTCACAGGGAGGATCTTGACCAGATACACAGTTCGAACTTCCCCTAAATCGACCATCAAGAAAGGGTACTGTACTAAATACAGAGAATAGTACGATGTCGATATGTTTCCATCGACAGCCAATCCTTTTGCGTAATACCTTCCATTTGAAAGAAAAGAATAATAACATGAAAGAAATTATACCTATTCATATGTATATGTTACAGTAAATATCCTAAGGAAAAAGGGAAATGAGCAAGTAATTTAGGAACATTTGATCCCCAAGGGCTAGCCTAAACACGGCGGAACAGTGTAGGTGATCAGTGTTTGGCCGTGTTTAGTACTATCCCTCAGGGCTTAAATGTTCCTATGTGAATGGGCCATTTCACATGCACACAAACACACACACATATATAAGTATATTACATATATATATATATATATATATATATATATCTATAATATATATATATCCCATGATAAAAACACCAAAAAAAGTGAGAAAGTTATAGCTATATTGTGGTGGCGCTGTCTGTCTCCCTCAACCGTCAGGTACTAAATGAAATAAGAATGGGAGAACAGCGGTATTTATATCAATGAAGGAATATTCCAGAAGTCAGCCACTATGGCACTCCTGTTGACAGCTTCTCCTTATTCTTCCTACCGCTGGTTGGATAAAGATTTTAACTATCAGATCTGAATCCCAAGATCTGGTAAATTAAGTAGGAGCTGTCAATAGGAGCGACATAGCAGCTGACTTCTGGAATATCCCTTCATTGGCATAAATACCACTACTCTGTAACTTTTATTTCATTCATTACCTGCCTTTTGTGGGAGACAGACAGTGCCTCCGAAATATAGCTATAACTTAATAGTCTTTTGGTGTTTTTATTGGCTCCTTGATTAGATGGATTTCTGTTTTAAACATAACTATAACAATGTGAATAGATTTATATTTGGAACGGTATGCTTGAAAAATCAGAGGGAATATATGTTCCTCAGTTCAGTATCTCTCTCTCTCTCATATATATTGCATGTATGTGTGTTAATTTATAAAAGGTTCCTCACGAATATTGCGTGCTAGCGAAGGTGTTCTTTCCCCTGGCGATTTCCTCCAACAAGTTGGCAGAAATGCTTTTGGCGAATTTCATGGTCGGACCTGAAGTTTCACTGACGCTCTCATATAAGTCACAGGTCTCATCTGTTTGTAACAAATTTAAGATGCGTTAGGTCTCATTACTACAGCTATAATAATAATAATAATAATAATAATAATAATAATAATAATAATAATAATAATAATAATAATATGATAAAAGCCATAAACATCATGGGCAGTGCCAGTAATCAGATACAGCGCAGGGAAATAGTGGAATGGACGAAGGCAGAACTCCGCAACATAGACCAGAAAACTAGGAAACACATATGACAATACACAAAGCACTACACCCAAAAAGCAAATACGGACAGTACTATATATAACACGAAAGGAAGGAGGGAGAGGACTACTAGCATAGAGGACTGCGTCACATCGAGAAACAGAGCACTGGGGCAATATCTGAAAACCAGTGAAGACGAGTGGCTCAGAGTGCATGGGAAGAAGGACTGATAAAAGTAGACGAAGACCCAGAAATATACAGAGACAGAGAATGACAAAAACAGCAGAGGAATTGCACAACAAACCAATGCACGGACAATACATGAGACAGACTAAAGAACTAGCCAGCGATGGCACATGGCAATGGTTACAGAGGGGAGAGCTCAAGAAGGAAACTGAAGGAATGATAACAGCGGCACATGATCAGGCCCTAAGAACCAGATATATCCAAAGGAACGATAGATGGAAAACAACATCTCTCCCATGGTAGGAAGTACAATACAAAAAAAGAAAAATGAGACCATAAACCCCATAGCAAACGAATGTCCAGCACTTGCACAGAACCAGGACAAAAGAGGCCCGATTCAGTAGCAAAAGCCCTCCACTGGAGCCTGTGCAAGAAACATCAGCTACCTTGCAGTAATAAGTGGTACGAGCACCAACCTGAAGGAGTGATAGAAAACAATCAGGCAAAGATCCTCTGGGACAATGGTATCAGAACAGATAGGGTGATACGTGCAAATAGACCAGACATGGCGTTGATTGACAAAATCAAGAAGAAAGTATCACTCATTGATGTCGCAATACCATGGGACACCAGAGTTGAAGAGAAAGAGAGGGAAAAAATGGATAAGTATCAAGATCTGAAAATAGAAATAAGAAGGATATGGGATATGCCAGTGGAAATTGTACCCATAATCATAGGAGCACTAGGCACGATCCCAAGATCCCTGAAAAGGAATCTGGAAAAACTAGAGGCTGAAGTAGCTCCAGGACTCTTGCAAAAGAGTGTGGTCCTAGAAACGGCGCACATAGTAAAATGAGCGATGGATTCCTAAGGAGGCGGGATGCAACCCAGAACCCCACACTATAAATGCCACCCAGTCGTATTGGAAGACTGTGATAAAGCAAAAAGAAAAAAAAAAAAAATAAATAAATTAATAATAATAATACAAAATAATAATAATAATAATAATAATAATAATAATAATCATAATTGATTCCTTGGGAAAGGATCTTTACCATAATTTCCTCAGTCTACTCAGCTGTGAATGAGTACCTATCCCTGATGGGGTAGGGTCCAGCTATGGGTTAAATAGCAAAACTCAGCAATGATGTTAAGAAATGAAGGAATAAACGACAACGACGTAAATGGAACCTCTGGCGACAGAGGAGCTTCGTCCGGCAGCCAGGTATTCAACCCAATTGAAGGGGAAGATGGTCAGGTACTTAGAGATCGTCATTCAGCAACTGACCACCACAACGACAGTAACCAACAGCCTGAGATTGGAGCTACAGAAGCAAACCAAAGGAAGAAATGAACAAGAGAAGAAATAGGAAATATGGCGATGCTACATCAGAAGCAACCTGACGGAGAGAGGATATAGAAGAAGGTTGGTCCAACATCTGGAATGAGAGGAATAACACCCCCCAACAGAGCAGAGGCTGGCAGACCAAGCAAGGAACATAAAGAAAAAGAACTGGCTCTCCCCAACATAAAGAGAAGAACTGGAAAGGGAATGTCACACGACAACGAATTACACGAAGACGAAACTGAGAGACGCATGCCCCCAAGAAGAAAACGACATGGTAAAGGATGATGAGGTATCAAACAACGACACACGAAGAAACACCGACGAAGTAACAGAGAGGACGGAATGGGTAGAAAAGATTAGACAATGGATGGAGCCAGATACAGAGAGAACAAAGATCCCCTCCATGAAAGCCTACAACACCAAGAAATTAAGGGAGAAAACAAGTGAGGTCAATGAAATAATGGGCATAATACACACCACCAGTATCACAAAACAAATAACTTGGCATATGCAGGAGCAAGATCAGTAGCAGAACTGATGGGGATTCGAACACCAACACCACCAGCACAACCAACCCAACAGAAACCAAAACAGCAACCTCCTTGGAAAAGGCGCCGGTTGGAAAGCAAATCATGGTGATGAGATCTGACTTGAGTAAACTGAAAGAGATGGCAGAAAAAATGCCAAGAAGCAAGAAAACAAGGGAGGAACTCAACGAGAAATACAAAGTACAAGAGAGGGGACTAAACAACACAATAGAAAATGTAAAACAGAGGCTTAAGGCCAAAGCACATAAGATCCAATGGTACATGAACAGGAATAAGGGATACCAACAGAACAAACTATTCGGAACCAACCAGAAAAGACTACAGCCAACTAAGAGGGGAAGACAACCACCAAGAAATTCCTGAAGCCGAACCAAGTAAGAGACTCTGGGAAAACATATGGAGCAATCCAGTATCACGCAACAAACATGCAACATGGCTCCAGGAAGTCAAGGAAGAAGAAACAGGGAGAATAAAACAAAGATTCACAGAGATCACGACAGACACAGTCAGACACCAACTAAAGAAAATGTGAAACTGGAAAGCCCCAGGTCCCGATGAAGTCCATGGATACTGGCTGAAAAACTTCAAGGCCCTACACCCACGAATAGCAGAACAACTCCAGCATTGTATCACAAATCACCATGCACCCAAATGGATGACCACAGGAAGAACATCCTTAGTACAAAAGGACAAGAGTAATGGAAATATAGCCAGTAACTACAGGCCTATCACCTGCCTACCAATAATGTGGAAGTTACTAACAGGTATCATCAGCGAAAGGCTATACAATTACCTAGAGTAGACAAACACCATCCCCCACCAACAGAAAGGCTGCAGAAGGAAGTGTAGGGGCACAAAAGATCAGCTCCTATAGACAAAATGGTAATGAAGAACAGTAGGAGAAAGGAAAACCACCTAAGCATGGCATGGATAGACTATAAGAAAGCCTTCGACATGATACCACACACATGGCTAATAGAATGCCTGAAAATATATGGGGCAGAGGAAAACACAATCAGCATCCTCAAAAATACAATGCACAACTGGAATACAATACTTACAAGCTCTGGAATAAGACTAGCAGAGGTTAATATCAGGAGAGGGATCATCCAGGGCGACTCACTGTCCCCACTACTCTTCGTAGGAGCCATGATTCCCATGACAAAAGTACTACAGAAGATGGATGCCGGGTACCAACTCAAGGAAAGAGGCAACAGAATCAACCATCAGATGTTCATGGACAACATCAAGTCAAGAAGAAAGTATCACTCATTGATGTCGCAATACCATGGGACACCAGAGTTGAAGAGAAAGAGAGGGAAAAAATGGATAAGTATCAAGATCTGAAAATAGAAATAAGAAGGATATGGGATATGCCAGTGGAAATTGTACCCATAATCATAGGAGCATTAGGCACGATCCCCAAGAATTCCTGAAAAGGAATCTAAAAAAAACAAAAATAGAGGCTGAAGTAGCTCCAGGACTCATGCAGAAGAGTGTGATCCTAGAAACGGCGCACATAGTAAGAAAAGTGATGGACTCCCAGGAGGCAGGATGCACCCGGAACCCCACACTATAAATCCCACACCCAGTCGAATTGGAGGACTGTGATAGAGCAAAAAAAAAAATAATAAATAATAATAATAATAATAATAGTATGAAATGCAGCTTCTACTTACTTGCGTAAACAAACTTGGAGGACATGGATCGTCTGGCATGGAGAGCACATACCAAGTTTGCTGGAGTCCACATGGTGGGTCGAATACGCCGGTGGTCTTTCAAAATGTATCCAGTCGCTAACCAGGTTTCCTGACAGTCTGTCACTGTCGTTATTCCAGACCACATTATCAAGGGAATCCAAAGCAAAGGCAGATGAACTATCCAGGTGCATCTCAGTTAATGGTCTCCATAATGTCAAGACTGAAATGTACCCATTATATATATATATATATATATTTATATATATATATATTATATATATATATAATAATATATATCATATATATATAATATATATATATATATATATATATATATACAACTGAACTGCAAAAAAATTGGGAGGGGGGGCGTGATGAATATATAATTAAGGCAAAAGCCACGAAGGAATGTGACTTGAAGGATTACTGCGAGGCCTTTCGACTCAATGTCCTTTACTTAGCTGACTGACATAAATATGAAGATAAGTTTACAATGAAAGGTCGTATAAACGACAGATAGAGACTATAAAGGAAAATATGTACCTAAAATCCAACATACCTGGAGTATTAGTAACCTACCCAAAGCAGGGTATAAGAGGTATACAAGAGGTCAAGTCCAACTGCTCAGAAGCAGGGACATGACAAGTATGAGATTATACAGGGCAGTAACTGACCACACACAAAATTTCATTTTTGTAAACAATAAAACCTTTTTCGCAACGTAAACTTATTCACAAAAATATGTTTAAACATATACATTCAAAGAAAGTGTCCATAACAAAACTAATTTGTAATTAAGTCTGTGATTTTATCTCTAAGATGATTCTTAAACATGAAACTTATACAAGATAATACAGGCAAGAGCTAAGATTAAAATTACAATTGGAAGTAAATTGTATAATGGCAGATTCTTAAAGATCTCTACTAGACATCTTACTGAACTGCCATTCCAGTTTATCCTATGGTCGTTTTCACTGAAATGTATGAATATTGCATTGGATGTTTGCCCAGTTTTGACTGAATGCTTATGCTGTTTAATTCTTACTTCTAAATCTTTGCTAGATTTGCCAATATAGAACAAGGGGCAATCCAAAATTGT